>NC_056731.1:1171436584-1171489084 GCF_019279795.1 Protopterus annectens
TATATATATATATATATATAAATATATATATATATATATATATATATATATATATTTATTGTTTTACTATTATATGCTGCTGCATAGCTACCCGCATCCAGCCCATTGGCAATGCCCCACAGGTAGGGATACCAACATAACCATCACCACAACCACCACCATACCACAACTAGCTGGAGCACTCAGCACCTCTGCGTCCCAGTCTTTCATGATTGGCTCCACATCTCCTGCCCTACATGCATCACCTGCTTCAAGTAGCCCTGCCCTGGAGGCTGGCACTGTACTGCCTACCAACAGCATCTGGGAGTATCCACTCCTAACTCCAATCAGGTATTCCCCCTCTTCTTTGTGCGTATTCCTACTCCTGTTGATTTAACAGTCATCCCCTCACCACTGTCTTTCCTGTTAATCCGATGTCTCCTTCTGCACTGTGCTCTCCATCCTTCATTATGCTACCCCACACCCTGTTATTCTTGTCTTTCTCTGGTTCATAGGTTCATAGGTTGGTACTAGGCTATCAATCCTAGGGCCTATACAAGCCTAGCCATAACAATTCCCTGGCTATTTCTTCCCACACTATTTACTTCCCTGGACCCCTGTCTAGCAGGGTGAATGACGTGATCCCTGGGGTGAATTTCCTTTCTCCCATCCAATCATCAAGGTTCCTTTTGAAGAGGGCCAAAGAGGCACTCTGCTTGACATGTATGGGCAGTCTATTCCAGAGTCTGGGGAGTCTCTGGGTCAGGAACCTATCTCTCCAGCATGTTTTGTTTATTGTGATGATAAGATTTAGATCCCTGGAGCATGTGGCTCTGTGGGATTGGGATTTCTTTAAGTGTAGCATGTCCAACAGCTCTGGGTTTGACATGGCCTTGTATGTTAAGCAGTGATCGCCTCGGAGTAGACGATATGCGACAGAGTATAGCTGGAGTTTTTTAAGGTGGTCAGCATAGGGTATCTGCTTTAGGCCTGTGATTCTTTTAATGAGGTATTTCTGCGGCCTTTCCAGTTGTTGCAGATGTCTTGAGAGGTACATACCAAATGGGGCATTGTATTCTATAATTGGTCTAATGAGGGATGAGTACAGTGGGACAATGACCTCCTTTTTTCTGGATGAAAAGCCCTTAGTGATGAGGTGTGCCACATAGAAGGATTTCCTGACTGTTGTGGCAATGTGGTTATTGAAGGTGAGACCACTGTCCACCTGTGTCCCTAAGTCTCTTATCACACTTTCAATGTTTAGTGTACTGCCACCTATGTGATAATTCATGGGTACATGTTTTTTCCCAAAGGGGATAACTATACATTTCTTGGCATTGAGCTTGAGCCCATGGCTCTGGCACCAAGCATCTGTTTATGTAAGGCCCTTTTGTAGAGTATCCACATCATTTGGGGATTCAATAATGGCTCCCAGTTTGCAGTCATCTACGAACTTTGTTAGCCAGAGTCCCTTAGTGTTGGCCTGTACTTCAGAGAAGTAGATGCCAAACAAGAGTGGTCCCAGGACTGAACCCTGAGGTACTCCACTTGTCACTTGTCTGGAGCTGGATTTGGAGTCAGCTACTTTTACAGTGTGGGTTCTGTCAGTAAGCCAGTTGGCAACCCATCTAGTGATGTAGGGATTAATGCCCAGCTTAGTAAGTTTATCTATGATTCCAGAGTGGGGGATGGTGTCAAAGGCCTTGGCGAGGTCCAGATAGGCTGTGTGGACTGCCTTACCCTCATCCACGGCTCTGGAGACTGATTAAAATAAGTCAATAAGGTCCAGGAGACAAGATCGGCCCTTCATGAACCCAAACTGGGTGGGGGTCCAGTGTTTTAAAGTTGTCAATGTCTTTTTTTATAAGTTCCATGATAATACGTTCCATGCCCTTGCAGATCAGGCTCATCAGACTGATGGGGCGGTAGTTCCTGGGATCCAAGGTGGATCACCCCCTGTGGAGTGGGATAACTGTAGCTGTGCGCCACTCAGTGAGCACAAAGCCTGAGGTGAGGGTATGATTAAACATGACACTTAGGTGAGGTGCCAGTTAATTTTGTAGTTCATGTAGTGCACAGCCCGGGATGTCATCTGGTCACATGGATGCTGTATTCTTAGCTTTGGAGAGTGCATTTTTTAACTGTGTGGCCATTATTCCCAGAATTTGGCAATCTTCCAGTATTGAGATGGGTCATTTAGGGGGTGAGAGGGGGGGGTGAAGTTGGCAGTGAATTGATCTGCCAGGATATTGGTAATATCCTTGGGATCAGTATATTTAATGCCATTCTGTTGTAGAGCAGAGCAGATCTGAGCATTGCCATTTGGATTCTTAACATAGTTATAGAATGCCTTGTTATTTTCTTTGGAATCTTTGGTAATTTTATTTTCATAACTAGCTTTGGAGGATTTTATGAGGGATGTTAGCTTCTTACTGAGGCTGGTAAGGGAGTTTTTTGCATCCTGGGATTTTCCTCTTTTCTGTAACAGTTTTTTCCTTTTGTTGTAAAGTTTGTTTATGGCAGGGGACCAGCAGATTGGCCTCCTTTTTTTTGTAGGAGAGCATCTTGATTCTATTTGGGATGGCACGATTCATGCATGAGTGGATGTGCTCATACAGTGCCTTAGTGTAGGACTCAGCAGTCGAACTTTCAGTTTCCGTCTGCATGGGTGTCATGAAATTTGTAACTTTTGACTTGAGTAGCATGAAGTTGGCCCTGGAGAAGTTGTTTATGGAGGTTTCCTTACTGGTGGGGGGGGAGTATGTGGATGTTAAGGGTGATTAGCTTATAGTCTGACCTGACCAACGAGGGGGTGACCATAGGTGTGGAACATTGATTTCCCATGTTGGTAATGACCAGGTCTAGGATATTGGAGCCCCTGGTGGGACTATGGATTAGTTGATCCAGGGCATTGGAATTTATGAATTCCAAGAACCGTTGGGCAAAGATGTTGGTGCACAAGTAGTTTTCCCAGTTAATGGCAGAGTAGTTGAAATCACCCAATATTAGGGTGTTTGGTTGTATAGTAATATTTTCCAGTATGTTTAGAAAAGTGTAGTGAGAATCTTGGAGCATGGTGGGGGATCTGTAGCAAGCTACGATTTGGATTGCAGTCTCACCTAGTGTTAGTTGCACCTGGAGAATTTCAGATGCATTGTGTTGGGCAACTAACCTGGTGGTGTGAATATCCTTGGTGAATATGGACACTCCTCCACCTTTAGTATTTTGATCCTGGTTTGGTAGCCGAAAAGTGTGGTAAGAGTTGTAGCCTGGTATTGCAGGGGTGCTCTCTGGAGCCTTGAACCAGGTCTCAGTTACAGCACAGATATCGATGTTCTCCATTTTTAGGAGTGCCTCGAGAGAGTGCATTTTGAGGTTTAGACTTCTAGCATTGAGTAGCATTACCTTCAGATTTTGCATGTTTGTATCTGTTACGGTGGTGGTTTTGTCCTTTGAACTTTGCCTAAAAAAGGCACTATAGGGGTGGCAAGAGCCTTAGCCAGTAACCTGAATCCCAGGGGCGACAGGTGCAGACCATCTCTGGCAAAGCATCGTGGTCCGTCAATCATGTCGTCCCAGGCAGACAGATACTGGATCCCCTTTGAATGACACCAGAAGCTTAGACAATTGTTGAAGTCAATCATTTTGTCCTTATACTGTGGTATCATTCTGGGCGAAGGCAGAGTGCTACTCAGGGCTAGGGTCTGCTATCTAATCTACCACTCTTACCTTACTCTTAATTCCCTTGCTTCTTTACCCAACGTTTTCTCTTAAAAAATGGACTCCTGCCCCACAAAAAATAGATTATTCATCCCTCCCCACATGCATTCTGCTTATTCCTTATGTACTTACCCTTTGTTCTATCTACTGTTTGCTTTTCATTGTCATTCTGTCCTATACTCTCATTACCAACCTTTAATCTGGTCAAAATGTAGATAAGAATAGCACACACATACCCACAACAGGCATATAAAACAATCATCTTTTGTGGTCATATTTTGCGCATTTGGTCTAGAGAATGCCTTCACTGCCCATATCTAACCAACTAAAAATGACATTTTTCATTATATAGCAAAAATAAAGTCCAGCTTATGTCACACACTGCAGATATTGCCTTATATGCACAAATGAACTGAGTGTCCTTACATGGTAGTTGTCAAATCTGAATTAGTAAAGCTTGCACCTTCATTCTGACTACTACCTTGGCTCAGCTTGCTACTGAGCAGATTTATAGATTGTCAATGTACAGATTGGTATGTTCCAGTCCCGTTGGGGTCATTTTACTTTTCTGCTTCCATTCTGTTATTGGGTAACATTCCACATACATGTGTTTCCCTGACCCCCCTTTAATAAGTCTCTTGCAATAGCTCACTTAGTTAATGCTGTTTTTAGGAGAACATCACTGAGTAAATCCAGGATCAAGTCCCTTGAGGCATGTCCTTTAATTGATGTTACCATCCTGTTGTTGGGTAATATTCTTCTTGTATGTGTTTCCCAGACCTTGTCAGCACAACTCCTACAGCAACTTATCTAGCTAATACCCTTTTTACAAGAATATCATTGAAATGAGTAATGAGTTCAAATCCACACAGGCCTGATGTTTTGTGTTTGCATTACATTTACCTATATAGTACAGCTATGCTGATAAAATAAAACTATGATAATAGTGGTGCAGGCCAGGATATCATATTACTTTGCTACTTTACCATGTACCCCTATCCTGTGTGACTTTCACATTTTGTCTATTTCAGATGAATATCTGTATATGTGTCATCCCCCTTCTCCCATTTATTGTGCGTTCCTTCTATATTGGCTCCCATTGTAGTCTTCTGTTAGTTTTTATTATTTTCATTAACTTACCAGCACCTTTAAACTCAACCCTAAACAACCATAGCTTTACTTAAGTGTGTAAGACATTTTTCTGCGTATCTATTGCCTTGAGTCACAACAGTAATTTAATCACATTACTATTCAGTTGTGTGTGCTTGGTTACGTGACGACTACAATAAAGGTTCATGCATGATCAATGTTTAGAACAGTTGCTTGTACTTTACTGCAGCCACAACTATGTCTAATATGATCTTCCTGCTGGTCCTCACTGCAACTGCGATGAGGAGTTGCACGTTTTGCAAACTTGCCTGAACGCATACATTCGTAATGAACCTTGGGTCTCATGGTACACACATGATCAATAGTGTTGGCTTGGCCATAGTAGCAGACTCTGCATTTCTGAATCTCCAGAAATGTTTCTGTCAGAGTTTCATTTAAGAAACCTGGTTAATCATTATCAATGTGGAATGTATCTAAGCAGTTTAGAAAGTGCTAGGCCTTATCTAGTAGCTACTCGATAGTTTACCTAGATTGTTGGTTTATACAAATCGATTCAAATTCCTTACAATTTGATTTGTGTCTCTTTGTAAATTTTAATTGCCTTATGGTTTCATTATTTCAAATTTATTACATTTATCTAGATTAAGTATGGTTAATTAATCTAATTTTTTATAGTTCTTTCTTACCTCAATATTTTGTTTTATAGCATTTTAACTCCTCTGTTTTCTCATTACTACAATTTCTGTTTTAGTTCTAGCATTTTTTGTTATATACTTTCAGCTTTTTGGATTAAAATACTTTGTTGTCCATGGCAACTTTATGGCTGTGCATATGTTCCTAATGGGGATTTATTTAGCATATTTCATCTTAAATTTTTAGTATATATATCTATATTTATATCTATATCTATCTATCTATATATATATATATATATATATATATATATATATATATATATATATATGTGTGTGTGTGTGTGTGTGTGTATGTGTGTGTGTGTGTGTGTGTGTGTGTGTGTGTGTGTATATGTGTATATATATAAATGTGTATATAGGTTTACTATGAATATGTTGAGCTCACCTTGTGTGACAATGACAAGTGTGGTATTCAGAATGCAGACATACCTGTAGAAGAAGATTGAAATGTCGACTCTGGAAGACGGACTCTAGTACGGTATTCTTTACTATGCAGTCGACATTTACACAGTTGGCATAATATGTAGTATGCAAGATGGTGCATACATGGGCAATGTATTGTTTTGAGATTGCGGAACAGTGCAGATTGGGAGATTTACCCTTTTCCGCACTGTAGTGCGATCTCGGGGATGGAAAGTATAAGTGGCAAGGGTGTGTGTGGGGTGCATTACTGTCAGCACTGTGCAGTACAGATCTTGTCCATACGTACTGCTGTAAAGTGGACAATAGACTTAAGAAGTCAAATCTGACTTTGCGTGACTTAGAGTCCAGTATTCTAACCTAATTAATATTCCGAACATTGAACATGTAAACTGCATTTCTGAACAGTTTACATTCTGATGTTCAATGTTTTAATAATACACCATTTATATATATGTGTGTGTGTGTGTGTGTGTGTGTGTGTGTGTGTGTGTGTGTGTGTGTGTGTGTATATATTAGGTTCATTAGAGTTAAAACCAAGTCTGCCCCATGGCTTTCAAAAGTAACCAAACAGAAAATGCACCTTAGAAATAAACATTGGGCCAAATGGAGAATGGCTAAAAACCCCGTTGACCAACAAACCTTTAGACAGTTAAGAAATGACACTAAGAAAGCTATACTCTCTGATAAAAGAAATTACTACCAACAATTCCAACAAACTAATCAAAATAACCCTCAAAAATTCTGGACTAGCATTAATCAATTACTCCACCCAGGTCATTCCTCCACACCTAACCCTCAAAATACTGACCATACTAATCCCATGAATATAGCCAATACAATTAATACCTTCTTTATTAATACTATCCAAACACTAGCTAGTCAGTTATCACCAAATAGCTTTACTCTGCCTTCCTATAACTCTACCTCGCCCCCTCCTTTTCACTTGACACCTGTACCAACTACATATATTCTAACCCTTATACAAAAACTAAAACCATGCTCTCCCTCAGCAGATCAACTACCTGCTGATTTCCTATGGCTATTAGCCAAAGCTTTAGCTTATCCTATTTCCATTCTGATAAATAGGACTATTACTGAAGGTCACATACCTAACTTATGGAAAGTCTCTCATATTACCCCCCTCCATAAAGGTGGAAACTCCTATGAGCTCTCCAACTACCGCCCTATTGCCCTTCTTTCACCCTTAGCAAAGATCATGGAGAAATGTATCCATAGGCAATTACTTGACCACTTAACTCAAAATAACTTACTTTCCAGCTCTCAACATGGCTTCAGACCTTCACATAGCACCACCACTGCCCTTTCCTTTACAGATTGCATAAACAAAAAACATAACCTTAATAACCTTTCTTCAGCACTATTCATTAACCTGTCCAAAGCATTTGACATGGTCAATCATCAGATTCTCATTAACATACTAAAATCCCTATCTTTAGATGCACCTACCATAAAATGGTTCCAGTCTTACCTAGACAAAAGACAACAGGCAGTAATTTGGCATAAGACTCTTTCCAGCCTACAACCAGTTACCCTAGGTGTCCCTCAAGGGTCCATACTAGGACCTCTCCTCTTCTCAATATTTATTAACGACCTTCATCTAGCCATCCCCCAAGCCACATGCATACAATATGCTGATGACTCCACACTAATATGCTCAGCCAAATCCACATATGAACTCCTCTCTCTTACCCAGAAGACATTTAACACAGTTGAACAATGGTTTACACAGTTACCTTCTTTTGAACCCCAAAAAAACTAAACTCCTCCTCTTTAATCCGACTCACAAATCCTCTCCACTTGATTTCTCAGTTGCATCTACCAATGGTATCACTATATCACCCGAGCCAACCACCAAACTATTGGGTATCACCATAGATAACAATCTGAACTTTGACACCCATATCAACAATACAATAAAAACTGTCAACAAAAAACTTGGCTCCCTCTATAGGATTAAACCTTACCTTTCCCATACAGCTAGAACAACCATAGCTCACACTCATCTAATCTCTACTCTCCTCTATGCCTCACCTATTTTTACTAACCTTTCAAAAAATAACCTCAGCAAACTGGAAACTTCCTACAATAACATCGCTAGATTTGCAACAGGAAACCCTTACAGAACCCACCACTGCATAAATATAAAGCAGCTAGGATGGCTTGAACTACAAAACGTGATTAAATTCCATCAACTAACCATTGCCCATAAAACTCTCTATAAACCATTCAGTACTCCTATTTTATCTACCCTCATCACTCCATATACAAATCTGAAATCACTACGTTCCTCACACAAACATCTTCTATATACTTCTAAATCTAACAACAAGGCTGGTGAATCTCTTTTCTCTAATGCTGTTGGAAACACTTGGACTCTTCTCCCCAGTGACCTCTCCTCTCTTCCCTCTCTATCACTCTTCAAAAATAGACTGAAACTCTACCTTACAACACACTGGTTGTGCCCCTGTACTAAACCTGACTAGGCATCTATCCATCAGATTAAACTTAGCTCTGCTTATCCCAGACTACTTATAAGCTTCTACATATTCTATTATAGATTTGTTTCTCTTTATCTACTCTGTGTCTAGATTTATTCTCTTAAAATACACTGTGTCTAGTCTCTCTAAATACAAAGTTTTCTCTTATACAAATTTTTATTAGGAAATGTGTTCAAATGGCTAGCCATAGCTGAAATGTACCATGATTCCTGTTTTACTGAAATGCAACAAAATGTAATTGAATGTGATTAGTATATGTCAATTTAGCTGTATTTGTAAATGGCTCATATTATAAATGATATTGTAGTTTTTTTTCTGTGTTTGTTGGAGCTTTTCTCCTCGGGCCTCCACTGAAAATGGACATATATCCAGTTGGACTAGCCCGGTCAACAAATGTAAAATAAATAAATAATAATAAATAAATTATATATATATATATATATATATATATATATATATATATATATATATATATATGGGATCCGTACTGATCCCCCAATGAAATTTTCACTGAATCACTAACTGCCGGGCATACTTACGTGAAAGTGCTTTTCACCAAAGAAGCACTTTCGTGTAAGTATGCCTGCTGTGGAGGTTGTACTATGGTGCGGATAAGGGAATATTCCCTTTTCCCCACTGTAGTGCGATCTCCTAGAGAGAATATTAAAGTACTCATTTGAATATTTCTTTTCTGTGTTGTTATAAGTTACTCATGTTTGCATGGCACTGCTCTCCATACAGCTGCATTTTATCATGTACTGTATAGATGCAGGCACTTAGAACCTTAACTTTTACAATATAGCCTACCTCATAAATTTCTACTGTACTTTATTGTCAGCAGCTGCACAAAGAGCAGCGTTGCTCTTTATGTGTAGACTTAGATGGTTCTATACAGATTGCACTTTAGTTAATCGATTCCTAACCTCTTAGGCATTGCACCCACTTCAGCCCCATATTTGTCAGTAGCTGTAACCATGGATTTGCCCTTTCCAACAGTCTCTATACCCAGCTTGGTTGAAATGGGTATCTTGAGACACTATAGAAAAGACTGTATGGATTATTTGTTAGTAACCCTGGATATAAACAGTTTGTTCACAGTAATTACAAAAGAATATGGCTTGATGGCCATTAAGGCCTTTTTGCAACAAGTACAAATCTTGAATCAAACTGATATTGACAGTGTATGTTTACTGTTAGACTGTATGTTGAGCAACAATATTTTTATGTATCATATTTGCTTCTATTCTATCGTCAGAGTGGGGGAGGTGGCCATGGGCACCCCCTGCGCAATCTCATATCTCAACATAGTGTTGGCATATTGGGAGTATCAAGCAATATTCAAGGCAAACCATTTATGGATGGGGTACCTGAGTTACTATGTCCATTCTGTGGATGATGTCTTCCTGCTTTAGACAGGGACACAGGACACATGAACAGCTTTATGAGTTTGTTACCTACCTGGAAAGCACCACTGATTTTTTGAGGTTTAGTATTTCATTCTCAGATAAAACTATAGATTTCTTAGATGTCTGAGTGATGAAAAAAACACAGAGCAGCGGATTGAGACTGTGTTATATAGGAAAGAATGCTGGAGAAGTACTCTCCTAGCCTATGATAGTATGCACCTCAGATATACATTTAACAATATTGCTCAGGGACAATTTTTTCGAACATCTAGGTTATGTACTAATGATGAGACATATAGAGAAAAGTCTTCAGAATTGATGGTGAATTTAAAAGCAAGGGGCTATAATCAGAACATAATATTGTAGATTGAAAGACAGTGTGTTACAACATACGTCAGCTATACATACAGCTAATACATGCAATGCCCTGTATCAGCATGTATCCTGGGCACGTATTTTCTTTTATGGTTTTGCAGGTTATTCATCCAACCAGGAGTGGGGTGTGATTTGAGAAATATAACAGAATGCAGTGAAACTAGATGGATAATCAATCTGGGTGCTGATAGAGCACCTGGCCTGAATGGTGTCATTCCTATCAAGCCTTTTATAAAAAAGAGGAGGGCTTTTTACTGAGTCTTTGATTGGTTGTTATGTATTTTAAAAGGTGTTCATAACTTTTGTATGTTGTCTGAAGAAGGTTTTTTTAAACCTGAAAGCGCTAACCTACTGCATTTTATTATCTACTGCATTTTATTAAACTACTGTTTTTTTTTATCAGCCTGGTGGTCCGGATTGTCTGTTTTTGCTGTTGGAATTTGCTGTGAAGCTGGACCTTAAGTGCGAAGTCTACAATTGTGTTTTTTCACACTGTAGAAATTGTCTCATGTGTACTGACAGCTATATACTACTTAAACAAACTGACACAGTATGCGAGAGATATAGTTATATAATATTAATGGAGGCAAAGCCCTCACAAAAAGCCTGTACAAATAGCAAGCAGGGTGTCAGTACCATCTAGCTCAGATCAAACACATAGACCTACATATGCTGAAGCTCTTAAAAATAACTTACCTAAACCACAAAGGCATTGTGAATGTAACCTAGGAAACAAGTACCTTCAGCAACCTCACAAACACTCAATGCACACAGCATCTACCATGAAACATATGTCCAAAGTTGCACTATCTCAAGTCAAAAGTCTACAAGGCAAACTACCACACAATCAAAAGCCTAGATATAGGTGATTCCACAGTACCACTGACCAGGCTGTGCAAGGAGAAGGTCGTGTTCAGTTGCCTATCAGGTGCCAGGATTCATTACGTCATACAACCATTCAAATCCTTGCACCAAGTGTATGCATATGACACAGTCATTGTACATGTGGGTGTAAATAACTTGAGATATGCCTCTCTAGACTATATGGCGGCAGACATGGTTGAGCTATTGGAATATGTGTCTGAGGCAGGTATGAACCCAGTTTTGTGCAATATTCTACCATCACCAAGAATGATGCCACAATATGAACTAAAGATAATTGACTTCAACAATTGGCTCACCGTCTGATGTCATTCAAGGAGGGTATGATATACATATCTCAGTCTGCGAAGGATGGCATAAAGTCCTAACTGCTTTGCCAGAGATGACCTGTACCTCTTCCTCCAAGGCTTCTGTATATTGGTGAAAACTTTGTCCATCCTCATTGTGCCTTTTTTAGGCAATGTCAATCTTCTAAAGCTTCCAATGTAGCTATAAAAATTTGGACAACATTAAGTTGTTGCTGCTCAGTGCTAGGTGTCTTAACAAAAAACTGCACAACCTACACAGACTACGTACAGAAACCTGGTTCAAGACTAATGAAACCACTTCATCAGTAGAGGGCTTCAATGCCTACCACTTGTATAGGCCCACTGCATTAGATGAAGGCACTAAAGGTGGAGATGCCACTATATTCTTAAAACAAAATCTCATCTCCAGACTTATACAAGTTACCATAATGGTTAAGGTGTTTAGCTTACAAACATAAGGTGCAGGGTTTGGTTCTCCCATGGGGTAATTGGCTAGACTTAAAATGGCCTACAAGGGCAGTTAGCCTAATTCATAGGTGTTTACTAGGGTAATGACCTTTTTAAGCCTTGCTATGCATCCCAAATCTCTGACAAGTTCTGATACCCTTGATAAGTGTAAACATGGGCCTGGGTGATGAACCATTTACAGGTCACCTGTTTGCATTAGAGACATAGGCACCAAACCATGGATACATGTATGGATTCTCATCCAATTGTCCAAGCTGCACTTGAATTTGGTTAGGGAGGAACTCTGCTTCACATGGATGGGGAGCCTGTTCCATAGATGGGGTAGTATCTGGGATACATACCTATCTCTCCAGCAGGTCCTATTTATATCACAGGCAAGGTTTAAGTCTTTAGAATGGGTAATTTTGGTACTGTTTGTTTTGTGGATATGCAGGAGGTCCATCAGAGTGGAGTCTAACAATGCCTTGTATGCCAGACATTGATCTTCACACAAAAGTCTGTAGGAGACAGAATACAGGGATAGGGCCTTGAGGCAGTCTGCATAGGATATATTACTTACACCCTGTATTCTTTTAGTGAGGAACCATTGTGGACGATCCAGTTGTTGGATATGCCTGGTTAGGTACATACCAAAGGGTGCATTGTACTCAGTGATAGGTCTGATGAATGCTGAATACAGTGGAACAATAACTTCCTTGGACTTAGATGCAATACCTTTGTTTATAATTTGCACAACATAGAATGATTTCCTCACCACTGTAGACAAGTGATGATCAAAAGCTAGATTACTATCTATGTGTGTCCATAAGTCACAGACTACTGAGTCAAATCTAAGGGGTGTGTTGTCAATATGATAGTTACCAGGGATAGATGACTTCCAAAAGGATACTATTATGCATTTCTTTGCATTTAGTTTTAGTCCGTGGCTCTGACACCAGTTATTTGGCTGTGTCAGCCCCTCCTGAAAAACATTTGTGTCAGTGTAAGATTCAATGACAGCTCCTAATTTGCAATCATCTACAAATGTTGTAAGCCAGAGACCACTGACATTGGCCTTGACTTTGGAGAAGTAAATGCTAAAAAGGAGCGGTCCAAGGACTGATCCCTGAGAGATTCCACTTCTGACTGGCCTCTTTGTAGAGATGGACTCCCCAATTCTAACTTCCTGCTTCTTGTCTGTGAGCGAGCTGACTATCCACCGGGTGACATACAAGTTTGTTCCTAACCTCTCCTGAGTTTGTCAACAATGCCCGATTGGGGTATTGTGTCAAATGCATTGGCCAAGTCAAGGTAGGCAGGGTGAACGATTTTGCCCTCATCCATTGCTTTGGTGACCTTCTCAAAGAAGTCCACCAGGTTGAATAGGCATGATCTGCCCTTGACAAAACCAAACTAGGTTGGGTCCAGTGTCTGAAGAGTTACTATATCTCTATTGAGCATCTCCATGATAATTCTTTTCATGGCGTTATATACGACTAGTGAGACTTATGGGTCTGTAGTTTCCAGGGTCTGTAGATGGCCCACCTTTGTGCAGAGGGATGACTGTTGCATTTTTCCATTCATGAGGCATGAAGCCTATTTGGAGGCTACAGTTAAATAGTAATTCTAGAGGCCCTGATCGGTCATATTTCATGCTATTTAAAAGGCATCCTGGGATATTGTCTGGGCCCATTGATGCAGTGTTCTTGGTCTTAGAGAGAACATTAAGGACCTGTTCCCTAGTGATAGTAGGGGGAGTTATATTTCATATTTGCTGAGGGAAGGTTGAGGGGGAGAGAGGAGTAAAGTTGGAGCTGAATTTATCAGCCAGGAGGTTTGCACTATCTTCTTGCTCAGTATAGGTTGCTCCATTTACAAAGAGCTCTGCACACGACTGTGTATTTCCTTTGAGGTTGCCGACTTAGCTGAAGAATGCTTTGTGGTTGTCTTTGGCCTGGGAGGCCAAACTTACCTCAAATGAGGATTTGACAGACTTTATTTGTCTTTTGAGTTGTTTGTTTAGTTTGATGAGAGTGCTTTTACCCTTCTGGGTGGTGCACCTCCTAATTTTTGCCATGATTTTTTTTCCTCCTGTTATACATCCAATTGATTTTGGTATTCTACCCATGTGGCTTGTTTTCTGAGCAAGTTATGTACGTCTTCCTGGTAGGTACAGCTGCCTCTATGTAGCTATTAACATGTGCGTTCAGGGTTTCTGTGAACAGTTCTGCATAAGCAGAAGTGTTCTTAGGGTTTATAAGGCCTTGAAATTTTGGCAGGTTCTCACTTAATAGCAGGAGGTTAGCCTTAGAATAGTTCCTGAATATTCCTGGTTGAGCTGGGGTACAGGTTTTATTTTTACTTCAAAGGAGACCATTTTGTGGTCTGACCTTACCAGTGAAGGCATTACAGTAGAGGTTGTGCAGCACTCTCTCATATTAGTGAGGACCAGATCCAGTATGGTTGCACCCCTGGTTGGTGTATTGACTATCTAGTGCAGGTAGTTTGTGTTTACAAAATCCAGGAATCTTTGTGCATGTATGTTTGATGTTGTATTGGATTCCCAGTTAATCGTGGGGTAATTAAAGTCACCCATGAATATGGAATTGGATTGGATGGTTAGTGTTTCTAATAAGTTAAAATACATGGTATGGGTTTCCTGGTCATAGAGGGGGACCTATAGCTTGCAAGGAAATGGTATTAGATTTTACCTATGGTGATTTGAACATGAAGCAGCTCAAGTGCACTGTCCTGTTTGATCAGCCTTGAAGTATATTTATTTTTGATGTAAATAGAGACACCTCCACCTTTAGTCCGTGCCTGTGAAGTAACTGGTCTAAATGTGTGAAAGGCATTATAACCCTGCACTGTTGGTGTGTTGTCAATGGCTTTAAACTACGTCTCAGAGACTGCACAGACATCAGCATTCTCTATGGTAACGAGAGCTTCCAGGGGTGAAGATTTTGTTTAGGCTGCTCGCATTGAGCAGTAATACCTTTAGATTTTCTTGGTTGGTAACCTATGAACATCATGGAACTCCTCCATGTCTACAATATTATAAACAAAATCCTTATCACATTATAGCAAACTGCAGGACCCCTCTATGTCTCCCTTGGCCCATACCACCTACCTCACAAGCACAGCATCCCTATGAATTAAGCCAAACACCATTCTCCTAGGAGAGCTCAGCTGACCCTGCATAAACTGGGAGATGTATACATCCTCAAAAATGTACGCCCATAAATTTCTGGGATTCATCAATACAAACTCTCTGGACCATTTAGTTCGTACCTCAGCTAGGGGCAACAAATCCTGGACTTGGTCAATACCAATATGAGACAGTTCTGCTCATCACCAGTTGTAACATGTCCCTCCCTAGTTAAATTGAAGAACAAGTCAGTCTCATTCACTCTAAGAATGAAGTGTCTCTGATACATCGCTATTCTGAGGCTATGCAGTCTAATCTATTAAAACTGATTGATGACCTAGCTAAATGCAAAATCTCCCTCCCTCCAACTCGATGATCCCACAGCTTACATGAAGTCCTTACTGCCAAGTTCTGTGCACACATAAATAGCTGTGTAGATGCATCTGCCTTCCTAAGAAACAAATACAACATCAAATTCAAAAATAAATTCCTGTGGTGGAATCCTAATATAAACAGGTTCCATAATAAAATAAAAAAAAAAAACTCATTGCATGCAAAAATAAATCTAACTCACTCAGTCAGAAACACGCTTGCTAAATGAGAGAAGGAACTTAGGATACTGATCAAAATGGCCAAAGCCAGATATGAAGTAAAAATAGCCACCCAGGTGAAAGATAACCGCAAAGTCTTCTTTAGCTACGAAAGAAATCTGAGAAGCAATGTTCAGCACTGAGCAGAGGTAACAGTAATTGATATGTGCAGCTGGTCTAGACCACAGCAGGGCTAACCACCCATTTATGTTAACACTGGCAGTAGTTAATGGTCACTGTTGATGAAACACCCTAACCTTACATGCAAAATGAGAAAAAAGGAGTTGAAGCCGATAACAATCTCTGACCCAGAAGTGTAGCTGGCTCAATCTGTGCCCAGTGCTGGTAAGATGAACCAGTGCCCCACTTTAACTCTTCAAGTGGAGAGCAAAAAAAAAGGCATTCCTTCTACTGGCACACCAATTAGGTGGCCAGATGCATAACACACCCCTGCTCCCAAATAGCCATTCAGGTCTCATTTATGTGCACTGTCCCTGACACTCCTCCATTTTATTACAAATATATATATATATATATATATAGGAGTGCTACAGAATCCTGAAAGCCCAAAATCCTGAAGACCAAAATCCTGAGACCAAAATCATGAAAGTTCAAAATACTGAAAACTCAAAATCCTGAAAACACACAGGATACCAGCACTTACACTTACTATATTCCAGCACAAGTACATACAGAAACATATTACCCTTCAATTATATGCAGGGGTGCAAGCCCCCCTGCACCCGCACATCTCCTGCTACTTAAATATATCAACTCCGAGATTACACTTCACTACACTAAGTGCAATCTTGGAGTTGATGTATTTAAGTAGCAGGGGGTGTGGGGGTGCAGCACCCCACATGGGGGGTGTAGGGGAGCTTGCTTCCTGCTTATACTTGGAGAACAGTAATATAGTTTGTGTTTTATTTGTTTATGTACTTGTGCTGGAATATAGTAAGTGTTGGAATACTGTGTGTTTTCAGTATTTTTAGTTTTCAGTATTTTGGGCTTTCAGGATTGACTGTAGTGCTTATATATATATATATATATATATATATATATATATATATATATATATATATATATATATATATATATATATATTTCTTCTTGCTATGAAATGCAGCAAACAGTTGCTAGAGTTTATACCCTGCCCATGTGGAGCACTAGGCACTCAAGTGTTACTAAAAAAACAATAAAAAAAAAAAAAATATTGTAATAAACTGCAGCAAAGTAATGCAACAAATATAGCAACCAGTTGTTACAGTTTATACCCTGCATGCATGGAGCACTAGGCTCTCAAGTTTACTAATAATTCTTCTAATAAACTGTACACATAGAAACAGTTGCTACAGTTTATACATTGCTTGGACAGAGCACTAGGCACTCATGTTTTACTAAGTGCTACGCTCAAGTTTTTCGTAAAAAAAGTGTTTTTTTTTTTCTTTTAAACTGTAGCAAACTACTTGCTACAATGTAGCAAACAGTTGCTACAGTTTAAACCATGCACAGAGTGCTACAGCACTGATGTTTGGCCACAAATGCAATACCGGCTTTTAAAAGCCAGTATTGCATTAGAGATCAGGATCTGTTGATTATGAGTCCCCAACACTTTGCACCCATGGCAGTTGACCCACTTACCCCACCCTAGCTATGCTACTGTTTAGACCCTGTGGACATAACAAATCTATTAGTGGACAAATTCAGCACTAACATCATCACCCTCTCCCCTCTAATATTCTCAGGACAAATACCCACATCTATAGCCCCCCAAATATCATGAGAAATTCTCAAGGCGCTATTCAAGGCTAAGAACAATTCATCTATGGGGCTGGATGAAATACCAAGCTGCCTACTGGTTATCCTACTTGTCAGACTCCATTCTGACTTTATTCAATATTAGTCAGAAATACTGCTTTATCCTGGATGAATTTAGGACAGCAACAGTTATTCCCGTGCACAAAGTTAGAGTTTCAATGGACCTGGGTAATTATAGACCCATAAGCCTAACCAGGCTCATCTGTAAGACTCTGGAAAAAAAGGATCATTAATGAACTAATAAACAAGTATATAGTTAACCTATTTACTCTCACCCTAATGCATCATCAATGGCAGGCTTTGCCCACTTAATTTGGTCCACTTCCTCGAAAAAGTCACTGAGGAAACTGACATGGGCAAATTAATGTATGCTGCAAATCTGGACATCACAAAGTTGTTTAATACCATCCCCCACTCAGGTATCACAGATACACTCCACTTGCTAAATGTTAAGCCCTGAATGACTCATTGGATAGCAAACTGGGTCATAAATAGAACCCAGGAAGTAACGGTGAGCAAGAACTATCACTACTGGGGTGTCCCAAGGTTCAGTCCTTGGACATCTCATCTTTGGCATGTACTTCTCAGTAGTCAAAGCTAATGTTAAGGGTTTATGGCTGACCATGTCTGGAGATAACCTCAAACTTGACACCATCATAATCTCCCCAGAGGATATTTTGCATCCTACAGGAGGGCCTGTCCTAAACAAATAACAGGCATCAATACCATGGACTAAAACTAAATGGCAAAGAATGTATAACTGTATCCTTCATCAACAATGACTCCCCTTGTAACTATCACTTTGAGACCCCCCCGAAAATTGATCTTAAATTTAGAGATCTGGGAACCTATGTTGACAACGAGCTGTCCCTTGATCACCACGTATCCACTATTTTTAAGAAATCCTTTTTATTGCACTACTTATACCTAAAGTGACTTCCAGATCTAGGGATGTAAATGTTTCACTATGATTGGTACTAATTAGGCTAATCATTGAATAAAATGCCCCTTTCAGTTTGTAACTGTCCAAGCACTTTTCAGAACAGGAATGACCACAGCACTTTCTCACTAAAATAATCAAGGGCCTGAATCATAAAAAAAAAACTATACAGATTGACTAACAGCCCTGCCTGTCTTCTCAGTATCATACAGACTATTGAGAGGTGACCTTTGCCTTGCATATAGACCCTCAAAAGATCCTATTCTGTCAGTCTTATTACACATTCATAAGTATAATGGCATCATAAACACCTGCTCAAGGGACATCAATATCTTTTGCAAACTTAAGAGAATGTGTTGATGGGATAGGTATGTATCCCAGTGAATAAGATTTCTATGAGACTGTCTTCCACTTCACATAATGAAGAATATTTCTTTTACTCTATTCATTTAGCACTACTGACCCACACAGATAGCAGAGACATATACTTGTAAAACCTGTCTTTTAATGCAAAATATACGGGCAGATAATTACCATGGGAAAGCAACGCTAGACTTCTTTAGCCTCGTAAGCACCTATGAACCTATAAGCCTATGCTATGGGCCCTAGGACATATTCTGTTTGCAGATGGAGACTGTGCCACAGGCTGTGCTGTGATAGTTTGGCACTGTTTTCCAGGCATATGGCAGCCACAACCACCTAAGATCTCCCCTTTAGGCCATGTATGGGTATTACTACTACTGTAGTACTCTACAGTAGGTCTGTCAATACAGAACTGAGGTGCTGAAACATCTGAATGCCTCTACCATCAGACACAGAAACAAGAGTACTGTGCAGGGAGACCATTCTTTTGAGTTGTCATAAGCCTGACCTACATATGTGAAACTCCTATGGGAGAGGTAGTGTTACCTGGGTTGTGTGTCTCTGTAGATGAGTCCTCCCATGTTCCTGCCACAACCTGTTCCATGTGGCCAGCAGAAGTGCCGTCATCACTATTATTACTGGAGGCAGTCCATGTAGTAATACACAGAGCAGGGTAGGATGCCCACCCCCATCTCTGTCCCAGTGATTTAGCATAAGTGCCTATTGCAGCTGTTGACACTGTGGCTGCCCATAAAATGCTGTGGACCTCCTCACCATGAGAACAAGGTGGAAATGCAGAGTCAGTGCTGATAGGACTTGAAACACATCACACGTGCCAGTGACTGGCTAACCACCCGCACCTGCCTAGGTTTGCTATGGTCATTTACATTCCTGATCTGTAGAACTGTCTGCCACTGTCAGTGCATGGTGGCCAGTGATACTTGATGTTCCATCACTGGCATCACATGTGGAGTGACTAGTTAATTAGTGTTGTATAGAACATAGCACACATCTTCATATGGCAGTACAGAAAGTACCCATGGCATAATAATACAATTTATCCCTCATTGAGAGGTTCTGACATCAAACCCCTCTGGTATGCCTATGATGGACATCTCTTTGATGGAGGCCAGCATGGGCTTTCTCATCTACTGTTAGCAACATATATGGGTGGGGATAGAACATTAGGCCAGGATGGCTTGTGGTAGTATTGTCTATTTCTTGGCTCATAGAAAAAGATTCTGTCATGGTACTGTGTTGCTATCCTGTCATGGCAACCCACCACATATACCTCTGCTTTTACTTCTGCCCACCGTCTTTGCCTCTCTCCATGGTTCTCACATGACCCATGAGAAAAGGGCATTCCAACTGGAGGTTATCCAGTAGGATCTGCATGTGCTGTGTGCTGAAATTTAACTTGTTATACATAGCAACCACTATGAAAAATACAAAAGCAATGCAACAGAGCTATGCATTGCATAGCAATAAAACACTTGGAAGAGCAAGAATAGGTATATATTGTGCAGTGATACAGTGCATGCATAAACAATAGAGTATATCCCCAAAAAACATTATAACTGCACCAGTCAGATAATGCTTATTTAAAATGCTTCTGAGCTGCAGATGCAATCTGCAATTTACATTGTGTTCATACAAATTGTATACTGTAGCATGGCATGCAGAAGGACTGCAACATACAGACCTGTATCTGTCAGGCACCACCGCCACATTACATGCAGCCACCAGGTGCAAACCACTGAGTACACCTGAATACAATGGGATGCTCTGCTGTGGGACAGCACCTCATCAAGACAGAACAACAAGTGAGTTACCAATGAGCGCACAACCTGGTACACTTAGGAATATATGCTCCCAGTGTTCTTTGTTAGAAAAAAAAGTAGCTCAAAGGGCATCTATGGCTCCAGACTGGACAGATTAGGAAGTATGGCTTTTTGTAGGTTAGATCCCACCAGACCATAAAATGCTATTTGGCAATGCTCTGTTACAAGAAGAACAGTCCAGGGTGAATGTCTGGACATGGATTAGATGGCAGTTGACAGCTGCCACTGTATTTATTTGTGTCATGCATGTTGCACTTCTGACAATATGCACTTATATTGAAGGGTGAATACCTATGTGGTGTTGGTAAATGTATATTGTTTGATATCTGGCAATGTGTATAGCTACGCCCCAACACACACACACACACACACACACACACACACACACACACACACACACACACACACAGGAACATAGAATCTCAGGGCTTTTAAAATTGCTGTTTTTTTGTGAATAAAATGATATCTCATCTGCTAGGTGGATATGCAGCCTGCAAAAAATGCTTTTCAGTGCAGACAGTATATAAGACTGGCAATAAGTAAGGTACTGAAACAATCTGTACCACTGAACATTCAGCCAGTGCTAGTGCTAAAGAAAAAGGACTCTTTGATGGAGGCCAGCATGGCACACACACACCACCAATCCAGTCTCACATAGACCTATCACAACAGCAAACCAAACACATAAACACACAAAAACATACTTGGAGGCTCTAAATAAAAATCTGCCCAAGCAACAGAGACCTCCAAAGCAGACATCCAAGCAACTGCTACCCCACAACAATACCCACGTATCACATAGTTCACAAAGTCAGTGTGCCACACAGTCACAGCCCTTAAGGCTAAACAACACACCTAATACACTTGTAATAGGTGACTCTATCGTCAGACACACTGACGTCCCTCTCACCAGGCTGAACAAGGAGAAGGTCACTGTAAGCTGCCTGTCAGGTGCCAGGATCCGCCACATAACACAAGCACTCAGGTCACTCCAAAGCAAGTACAAATATGACTCCGTCATTGTCCATGCTGGTGTGAATGACCTGAGACGTACCTCCCTGGATTACATGAAATGAGACATAGAGGAGCTCTCTGATCATGTGGCCCAGGCCGGTATGACCCTGAACCTTGAGTAGCATCTTACCCTCACCAAGAATGATACCACAGTATCAAGACAAAATGATCAATTTCAACAATTGGCTAAAGTATTGGTGTCACTCAAAGGGGATCCAGTGTCTGTCAGCCTGGGATGACATGCTTGACAAGCCACGTTGCTTCGCTAGGGACGGCTTGCACCTGTCACCCCTGGGTTTTCGAATACTGGTCAAGGCTCTTGCCACCCCCCATAGTGCCATTTTTAGGCAAGGCTCAAAAGACAAACCCACTTCCTTAGACAACACAAGGAAAAAGAAACTAAGGGTAATGCTGCTCAATGCCAGAAGTCTAAACCTCAAGATGCACACACTCAAGGCTCTCCTCAGTATGGAGAATATTGATATCTGTGCAGTAACAGAAACCTGGTTCAAGGCTCCCGAGAGCACCCTAGCACTACCAGGCTATACCTCATACCATGCTTTTCGGCCCCAAAACTCGGACCGAACCACAAGAGGAGGGGGAGTATCCATATTCATCAATGATACCCATACCTCCAGGCTAGTGGCACTGCACGAAGCATCTGAGACCATCCATGTGCAACTAACAGTGGGCAAAACTGCCTTCCAGTTTGTAGCCTGCTACAGACCACCCTCCCAAACTCAGGAACCTCACTCGGCTTTCCTGAAGACACTGGAGAATATGAAGGTCTCTCCAAACACCATTATATTGGGTGACTTTAATTACCCAAACATAGACTGGGAGCACTACTCAAGCCCCAACACCCTAGCCCAACAGTTCCTAGAATTTATAAACTCAAATGCTATGGAACAACTGGTCACCACTCCAACAAGAGGGTAAAACATATTGGACCTGATCATCACCAACATGGGGACTCTATGTTCCATACCAGAGGTATACCACTCATTGGTAAGATCTGACCATAAATTAATCACTATGGACATCCATATCCCGTCCCCACCCCTAGCAAAGGAAACCACGGTCAAAAACTTCTCAATAGCAAACTTCCCACTTCTCAAAACCGAGGTGGAATCCTTCAAAGCCCCAGGGCCAGTGGAAAATACGACCCAAACCGCAGAATCCTTTACAAACGCATTCTATGGATACCTGCAGGAATGCATGGATCGTGCTATCCCAAATAAAACCAAGTCACACTCCTCCAAGGGCAGGAGAACTGTCTGGTGGACCCCAGCCATAAATAAGCTGTACAACAGAAGGAGGAAGCTACTACATGATAGAGCAAAATCCCTGAAAAGGAAGGCAACTCTGATCAGTACTAGCAAGAAATTACGATCCCTCATAAAATCATCTAAGGCTAGCTTTGAAAGAAAAATTGCACAAGACGCTAAAGATAATCACAAGGCCTTCTTTAGTTATGTCAGAAACCTGGGTGGAAACTCCCAAATATGCTCTAAGTTAGTGCAAAATGACAAAAAATACACTGAACCCACAGACATTGCCAACATCCTGGCAGACAGGTTCAGTGCAAACTTCTCCCCCCCCCAAATGAGCAAATGACTATCCCAACAGAGTGTAGCCTCCCTGACATCATAGATGCACAGGTGAGAGCTGCCCTCTCCAAAGCAAAAAACACAGCATCAGTGGGACCGGACGGTGTCCCTGGCTGCGTTTTACATGAGCTCCAAGAAGAACTGAACCCTCACTTAAAATCACTATTCAGTCTCAGCCTTACAATAGGATATGTACCCAAAGAATGGCGTACAGCATTAGTGGTCCCACTCCATAAAGGTGGTGCCACAACAGACCCCGGAAACTATCGCCCTATAAGCCTAACTAGCCTGGTCTGCAAAGCTATGGAGCGTATCATCATGGAACTCATAAACAAAGACATTGGGAACCTCCAAACACTGGATCCTACCCAATTCGACTTTGTTAAGGGCAGATATTGCCTCTTGAACCTGGTTGATTTCTTTGAAACAGTCACCAAGGCCATAGACAAAGGAAAGGTAGTCCACACAGCCTACCTTGACCTTGCAAAAGCCTTCGACACAATACCCCACTCGGGCATCATAAATAAGCTCACCAACTTAAATATCAACCCCTATGTCACAAGATGGGTTGCAAACTGGCTTAGGGATAGAACCCACATGGTCAGAATTGCAGGTGCCATGTCAGACTCTAAACCAGTTACAAGTGGCGTCCCACAAGGCTCAGTCCTGGGACCTCTCTTGTTCGGTATATATTTCTCTGAGGTACAGGCTAACACAGGAGGACTATGGCTGACAAATTTTGCAGATGACTGCAAACTGGGGGCCATAATTGACTCGCCGGCTGACACAAGCATCCTCCAAAAAGGTCTCACAGAGATGGATAACTGGTGCCAGAACCATGGCCTAAAGCTAAATGCCAAAAAGTGCATAGTCATCCCCTTTGGGAAAAACAAAGTGCCCACAAATTACCACATAGGTGGTAATCCATTAAGTACGGAAGAAGTAATTAGGGATTTGGGGACCCAAGTAGATTGCAATCTCTCCTTTGACAATCACATTGCCAAAGTGGTTAGAAAGACATTCTATATAGCCCACCTTATCATGAAGGGGTTCACATCTAGATCAAGAGAGATCATTGTGTCCCTCTACTCATCACTCATCAGGCCCATAATTGAATGCGATGCCCCATTTGGGATGTACCTTACCCGACACCTGATACAACTAGAAAGACCCCAAAAGTACCTCACCAAGAGGATCAAGGGACTCAAACAGATGCCCTACGCAGTTAGGCTAAAGAAACTCCAGCTCTACTCAGTTGCTTACCACCTACTCAGAGGGGACATGTACCTGACGTATAAAGCCATGTCCAACCCAGAATTAATATACATGCTCCACCTCAAGAAATTCATATCCATCAGAGCTACACACTCCAGTGACTTAAACCTCAGCACAGAAATAAATAGAACATGCTGGAGGGACAGATTCATATCCCAGAGGCTCCCCTCACTCTGGAACAAAATCCCAATCCATGTTAGACAGAGCCCCTCAATGACCCTCTTCAAGTAGAATCTTGACGTTTGGATGGGAGATCGTAAATTTACCCCTGGGATATCTTCTGTGTCACCGCTAGACAGAGGCATGGTAAACTAACCTTAAATGGACTATCTTCTGTGACCTACTATACAGAGGCACAGTCATCTAATCTAAAAAGCGTGGCGAAAGCCAAACACACTCTGGCTAGGCTTGTAAATGCCCTAGGGCAGATAGCCTAGTATCAACCTATGAACTTTGTATGTTAATTCACTTCAGGCTTGTTAAAGTCATTTTACTTTAATACATGTGGCTTTCTTGCCCATGAGCATCTTGTCCTGACTTTAATATATGGCTTTCTTACCCATGAGTAACTTTTTTAAACTTTGTCTGCTCCACTGCCCTGTTGAGTTACTCACATTTATTTATTTTTTTTATTTTATTTATATATTTACATTTGTTTACTGGGAAATTCCAACTGGACACAGGTCTTTTTTTCAGTGGAGGTCTGGGGAGAAAAGCTCCACAGAACAATAAATAAGCACCAGAGTACACTAAGAACAATTGAATATACATACAATAGCAAATAATACATACTGCAGCAAACATGAGTTATACATACAATATGACACATAGTAATGAACAGATATACCTATATCTAGCTAGAGGCTAGGAATAAAGGTAGGATGTATATACAGATAGTACTAAGCTCAAACGGATACTGTTCTAAACTCATATACCTACTGTAAATATTATATACAAATATTGGACTCAAACAGATATAAAGTAGATGCTCCCCATGATGGTGGAACAAGCTAGAAGGGCTAATGGGATGGAAGGGGAAGATAGGGGAGCAAGAGAGAAGACTGAGTGAGTAGTATACATGGTAGGGAGAGGAAGCTAGGTGTAAGTCAGTTGGATATGTATTTGGAGTTGAGATGAAGTGAGGTAGTTAAGCATGTTATAACAGGTCTGACAGATTGAGTGAGGAGGGAAGGGGAGGGTAAACACACACCCACTTCTGGTTTAAACCTTCCCTTACCTCCACTGTCACTGATGTTTTTTTTCTTGGGCTAATACCTCCATCTCTGAGGGGGTTCTAACCTGCTCCATTCAGCCTCACTATGTTCCGAGGTGCTATGCTGTCTTGCCCTACCCCCAACTCTCACCCACCCTGTCGTTATTTAAATTTATACTACACACTGCACCTCCCCTTCCTCATTCCTATCTCCTCCTCTTCCTATTAGCCTCACCTATCCCTGCTACTACTTTAGTATCCAATAACATTCAGACCAACCTTTTACAATCTGATGCCACCTTCCTTCCAAATTGTCCTTATCTACTTCCTCGCTTAATTTACTCTTGTGTATTGTTCAAATTTTATATTTATACCTTTATTCTCTTCCCCCTTGCACAATATTCACTTCTTCCTCCTCAGCAAGTCCTTCTTCCATATTACCATTTCTTTCATAATGTTTACAGAAAGCATAATATCCAAAGTCCTTTTACTATATGCATCACCCACTTATTCATTCTCCTAATACTATCTTTAATTCTCAGTTTCCTCCTACTGCATCGCAATATACTCCATATTTCTTTAACTGACTACACTCTATTAAAATCTTAACCTTTCTCCATCTCCATAACAAGGGACTGCTCTGCCTGGCATCTCCAGCAAGCCACTTCTACTCTCATTTATTTTCCCTCATCTTCCTCCCTTCTCCTTTAACATCTTTTCCTTTTCATTCAGCTATACTTTCCCCTTAACTACTCCATGGCCCTCTCTATCCACCATGTTATCTTTTTACATCTTCACATCTCTACTGTTGATTTTATGTCACATTGGCTCTCTCACATTTTATTCACACTCACACACTAACAGTTATCCTACCTATATTCAGGCCAAACTTTCCTTCATATTTATTTCCTCAAATGTATTTACCTTTTCAAATACAAAACATAAACATTTGGTTCACTTTGCCATGACCTGGAACAAATTCATATATTTTATTAAAAAAAAAACTTACTAATGCTAATCTTCTCTTCTATAAAATCACCTTTTCCATCCCACCCCGGTCACTCAGCCTCATCCATTACGCCATCTTCCATCCCTAACTCCTTTACAACACCCACAACACTTTTCCTACTTACATTAACATTGGTAGCATTGTAAACAAAGTTACAGACCTTCAAGCTTCAATACTCAGCGGATATTGCTGCCATTACCAAAACATGGCTAAACCCCCATATAAAAGATTCTGAAATTGTATCCTCTGGATACAGTATAATTTGATGTGACAGCTTACAGAAAAAGGTGGCTGCATTGCAATTGAATATAATAACTAACATTTTTACTCCTCAAAACTAACATAACAACCTTGCAAAAACACAGAACTTCTTATCTCTTTTCTCAGTGTTAATAAACATATGAAGCATTGTATAGTTGTACTCTACGTACCACTGTAGAAGGAATTCTTTGCTGGATAACTACAAATATTGCTACTGAAACAATGAAAGCAAATTATGTTAATACTAACTGGTTATCTCTGACATCTAACACCCCAACTACTACTCTTAACTTGTATGGTTTCAAACAGCTGTTCCCTTCCCCTAGTTGACTCAACAAAGCGAATAATAAAAATAAAAATTATGTCATTGACTGAATACATGAGTCTGACCCCAAAAAGTATACTATCTCACTGACCATCACTCATATTCACCAATAGAAAAATCACCCACCAGCTACAAAAACATCAATACAGAGCTATTCAAAATCTTTCTAACTTTCATCCTGATACACTCAATAATCTACTAAAATCTGTCAACTAGTCTCCACTCAAAACCCTACCCCTAGATTATGCTGTCAAACAATTCATCAATGTATTCATGAATACTTTAAATATCTTTTCCCCCTACTAAAAATAAAAGAGTAAAAAATACTCACCCCCCCCTCCCCAGCTTTCTCATTTTACAGGAATTCTCATGCAAAGAAAATGTGACAAAGCATGTAAAGAGTGGCACAAAGATAAAACTACTCAAACCTTACATCTGTACAAGGAGTTTTGCAACCTCACAAAGAAACAAATTCACCTAGATAAAAATATTACTCTGACCCACAAGATGTTGATAAAAAATTCCAGAGAAATTGCATCCTATATCATATCTTTCCTAATAGCTATCATTTTATGCATTGGTAGGTTTTCTATGTTTGTAATGTAATTGTACATATTGAGCAACTGTTTTTACTTAGTCCACTCTGCATTTTTCTATACTACAATACTACTTGTATGTTCCCAAGACATTACATATACAATTTGTATTATTGGAGCTTTCCTCCCCGGGCCTCCACTGGAAAATAGGTGCTTTCTGGCCCAGATGGACTTTTACAGTAAACAGATGTCAAATAAATAAGGTAGTTTGTCTTTAAGAAATTTCTCAAGGTATTTGGATTTTAGGGATCTCTGGTTTCAATTTTATTTTGAAGGAGACTGTTTTATGGTCAGACCTAAGAAATGCAAGGGATGGTGCAAGATGCTCCCATATTAGTAAGGACAATATCCAAGATGTTATGCCCCCTAGTGGGTACTCTGACTAAATGCACAAGGGCATTTGTATTGACAAAGTCCAGGAATCTCTGTGTACTGGGTTTAATATATAGTGATTCTAGTTCCTGTAGATAGGTGGTGTGGCTTTCTTGTGTCATAGATGGAGCTCTATAGCTAACTAATATATGGTACAGGACCTTTCTGATGGTTATTTGGACATGAAGAGGCTCTACTGCATCATGTTGCTTTACCAGCCTTTATGTGGGTCTCTTTTGGATGTAGATTGAGACAATTTCACATTTTTTCTATCCTGCACTGTAGCTGGTCTAAATGTGTTGAAGGCATTATAGCCCTGTACAGGCAAAGTACTCCTTGCTAATGTAAACCATGTCTCTCTCACTGCACAGACATTGATGTCCTCCAGGTGAAGGGCTTGTAGCGGGTGGAATGTCTTGTTTAGGCTCCTAGCATTGATTAGTAACACATATTTTTCTTTGCTTCTTTCATTGTGTTGGTTGGTTTATCAGGTTGGCATTGCCTTAATAGGGACTATGCGGTTGAACAATGACTGCCAATAATCAAAACCCTAGAGGGGACAGATGTAGGCCTCCCTGGTGAAACAGCATGATCTGTCAATCATATCCTCAGAGACTGACAAATATTGGACTCTTCTTTTAAAGACATCAAAAACTAAGCCAATTAATGAAGGCAATTTGTTTTTGCTCGTATTATGGCATCATACTTGGAGAAGGTAGAATGCTGCTCAATGCTAGGCCCAAAACTGTCTTGGACATATAATCTGAAAGCTCCATCATGTCTCTCTTCATATAGTTCAGGGAGGTACACCTCAAGTCACTGACACCAGCACGAACTGTGATAGAGTTCTACTGGTACTTGTTGTTCAAGGACTTGAATACATGCATGATCTGATGAATCTTGGCACCGGACAAGCAGCTAATCATCACTCATTCCTTGCTCAACCTGGTAAGAAGCACATCTGTACGTCTTACAGTTGCGACACCTATAACAAGAATGTTTGGTTGGGTTGATGCCTGCCTGATGGGCTCAGCAGCTGTGAGTTTGGGACCCTTTGTGCTTTGTGAGGAGCTAGGCCTAACTTGCTGTGTTTGCTTTGTGCCTGTGTTGTATTTTGAAGGTCTTTAAGGTTTAGGCAAGTTATTCTTTAGAACCTCAGCATATGATGGATTATGTGTACCATGGCAGCCTTGGAGACGTGTGATACGTGGTTTTTGCACTTACTGAAGGTTGTGCATAGGTGGTTTTCTTTATCCTTTAACAACACAATAGTGTACTGAAGTCATAACTATCTTGATTTATTTATCATTTAACTAATTGACTGCATGGATTCAAAATGTGTCTTGATCTTCTTATATTTGTTAAAACATTATTCTTTAGTTATCGCTATATTTGCCTTTCTGTTTCTGTCCACCGTTTTTGAGTCAGGTCATTTCTGAGAAAGGTGCTTTTGGCCAGCCCATCATGTTTGCCAGTTCAATTAATTAATTTAATATCTAATTAAAATACTCAGTGCAATTACTTTGAGACTGAACTGGCATTGTTTCTACCCCACAGGGCTATGTTTGCATTATTTTTGCTTTAATGCTTTCTTAAGAGGAAATCAGTTCTAAAGCATTATTTTCAGTCGTTTACTATAAAATTGACCAGAAAATAATATGTAGACTTATTTCTTTATACAGTCTGCAAAGATATTTCATAATACAAGATCTTGCATTTCAAGGTCATATTCAAAATAACCATATTACTTCTAAATCCTGGAGATGCTCAGAACAGGGATACATGAATTTTGCTGAACCTTAATTATTTGCCAAATGCAATAACTTTTTTTCTTGGGAAAATGTCATTTAAATTGTATTTTACTATTTTCTCAAAATGGATCCATTTCTACAGACTTCCTCTATTTAGGTTATGTTAACAAAGTCAGAAGAAACACAAACCAATGTGCAGAATTCTTTTTAATTATTCTTAATTGCTGTTGTCAAAACAGGACAATAAACTCGCACAGTAATTTATACCTGTCAACCACTCTCTGCAGTACTGACTTGTAAAGGAACTGTTCTACTTCAGTAGGCCTTTCATGCATGAATAACCTTAAATAAATAATCACATACATAATTTATATTCCACCTCAAGAGCAACTAAATAATCTGTTTTGCAGCTGAAAGACCTCTCTGTAGATAGCATGTCATATCAAAGCCAAGATTAGCATGTCGAAAGTTTAAGAGATAGACAATGGCCTAAACAGATGCAGTTAATACTTTCAAAAGTGCAGAACATTTCTCTCCTTGAAGATATTGCAAAAGGCAGATCAAAGGTTCAGATATCTGCTTAAGACTTTGCAATTCTTCAGGCATGAAAGACACCTTTGATTAATGGCTTTGCAGTACTTCAGCCAGTATTACAAATCTTAAGTAAATATTCCTGTAGGACATTAACGTGCAGGATGCGTGTTGGGAGCTGACTGCATATTCAGGAGATGCTATACTCTTTCCATGGGCCGCAGAGCAGAAATCTAATAATCTGCTCCCTTTTATCAGGCTCACTTTGCAAATGAAGTTGGCAGCCAGGCACATGCCATACTTCAAAATAAGTTGCTGCCACTGCAAGGCTCCTAATGCATTAACAACATTGCTCTTTTCTCTAATTGCTAAAAAAGAACATCATCCCAAAAGTTGCAGAACCTGTTTTCCTTTAATAAAACTAAAATGTAAGCTTGTGCTTTATTATATCGGCGCTGAGACATGTCTAGATATAATAGCATTCAAAGCCATAGCATGCACACTTTATTTGATTCATCTGCTATAAGCATGATTTCAAATAGTAAAATGTGTGCTGGAATGGCAGAAATATATTTTCAGAATAAATGTGTTGCTGGTATGCATTATAGCAAAGAATATTCTAAAATGCAGATTACAGAAAGTGGCATTAGTCAGTTCTACTGGACTGTCAAAATGCAGGGGGTACTTTAAAAATTCTAATGGTGTTTGTTATTTTCTAATCCATGCTATGAGACAGGGAGGCATTGAAGAAGCCTATGGAAGAGCATCTGCATGTACATATAATAATGCATAATATCATAATACATGTATTATATTAATACAACACCCTTGCTTTAAATTTTCTAGCATATTAAGCAGGAAAGTCATGCTTACTACTGGGAAAGATGTAATCATTCCCATAATATAATATAATATGCCAATCCTGTGACCTGTGCCAACACTGTAACCAGTTATATACAGCACTAAGTAATATTAAAAGATTTGCAGATTTATGTGTAATTGTCTAAAAAGTGAAAAGTGCTGACTGTCTCATTCATGAGAGGACTAAATGGTTCCTTAATACAAAGAGAAATTGGCACAGCTTGCATGCAGCCTGATTGTAAACTGCTGCACACAGGCCGCTGCCTATTCTTGTCTGTAACTCTCAAACTGTGGATGTACATTAGAAGCTTATTCTACTAAACCTGTCACATACATTACCATGCCATCTTGCCTTACCTTTCTATACCATCCTAATATTCTGTAGTAACTCCTATATTTGGATTGTATGTATTATAGTTTTAATTTGTTTCTGCTGATTGCTTACACTTGTTATGCTCCATGCTATACTTAGAATGTGGTTGAAATGGGGCAACTGATGTCCTGTAAAGCTTCCAGGCAAACTAACAAATAAATAAATATTTAGAAGACCACAGAAATGCATGTTTATGCAGTTTCTTACCCCTTTCCTGACAGCTAATGGGTGCACCCACATGTGCACAAGGGTCAGTTTGTGCCATCACCCTATTCCCATGCACATTTCCTCACTCACACACACACACACACACACACACACACACACACACACACACACACACACACACACACACACACACACACACACACACACACACGCAAACATGCACACACACACACACACACACACACACACACACACACACACACTCGCACACACATGTATCACACAAACATGACTTTGCTGCTATGTTTATGATCCAGCACTCTGCATGTCATGCATCTCCTCCTCCAGGGGGCATTAGCATTGGATTGCACCATCACTATCCCCTTCTGCCAGGATGGGTTAGCTGAAGTGGACCACTCACTCCCACCATTCATCACTGGCTCCTTTGTCCAACAGTTCACTAGTTGCTGCCAGGTCATGTGGCACACAGTTAGGGCTTTATTCATCTGTGCCACAGATCCAGTCCACAGGGGAGCATTTTAACTGCAACATCTGCAGCATTATGCTGTAATAAGCGGTTGCACAAGTTTCTCAGAATCATCAGTACACAGTTTGCAATATGCTCATAAGTACAAGGAGCTCCAGACAGCACTGCAACAGTCCAGCTCTGAAGCTCACAAGATTTGACTATTCTGTTACAAATTAGCTTAGAATTTCATCTTGTAGAAGTACCCTTGCTTCTTCTTTTTTAAAAATACTTTAAGCTAACTGCTGAGTGTTCCAGCAGTGACCAGCTGCCTCTGTTACTGTATTTCATGCATCATCTCAAGTTGTAATCAAGTATGACTGGATTTGTGGTCATCCTTTCTGGATACTAGACCATCCTGGGGTTTGTCAGTAGTAGTTGTGGTTGATGATCTGGGATCATACTTTTACAATAATTTAGGAATTGTAACTTAATTTCTCTGTGTGTTCAAAGGAAGTAATGTCAGTCAGCTCCTTTATGACAGTGATGCTTTGGTTGGAGTGTAGATCTTGGAAAGTGGAGAATGAAGACTAGAAGATATTTATGTATGGTTTTGGATTTGGCATTGCAAAAGAGAGAAATAGGATCTCCTGTCAGAAGGTGTCATATTTGGCTCAACTGTAATTGTGACAGTGTCTCACACTGGGAGTAGCCATTTGCCCTGGGGGTAATTATTGTGGTCTGCTTGAGCTCCGACAACCATTTAGGAACAGCTTGTGAGGCAGCCTGTCAAGACAAGTTGGAAAAGGAACTGAAACAAATGAGGTGAATGGAAACTGGTTTATTATAGGATGTTAACCTGGCCTCTGTAACTCATTTAGCACCTTCATCGCCCTCATAATGGCTACTGATTTCTTCTTTTGTACCATGCATGAAGGCACAATCTCAGCAAGCTTATTCACTGATATGACCAGAGCCCTTGTAACCATGAACTACAACATTATTCTTAATAAGCTAGGCAAAGATAACTTCTATAACAAGATTATAAACTGGTTTCAGCATTATCTACAAAATAGATCACTTCAGGTTTGCTGCAATAACTCTCTGTTAACTGCATTGGCCTTGTAAACACTAGAGTTCCACAAGGCTCTGTTCTGGGACTGTTAATGTTCTCATTGTGTAGCAATGACCTTCCTATTGAGTTTCCCAATCTCAAACTTGTCAAGTATGATGATTATATGCTCCTCCTGCAATCCAGTAATAACCATTTAGAACTCCAGAACAAGCTCCCAAAAGAATTCTCAGAGCTATCTAATTGGTTTTATTGCACAAGAGTACTAATAAACTGCAAAACCCCCCAACTTCATGGTATTCTCATCCTCTAAGAAATTCCCCACTATCCTTCTATTACACATTAATGACCTAAGTGATAATCCCATTCCTAATGTATCTGAATGAAATAACTTGGGCTTCTCCTTGACACTGCCTTTATATTCACACCACATACTGGCATTATAGCAAACAAAGTAACAGCTCAACTTAAATTGTTCTATAAAATATCAGATATTCTGTCCTCATAAGGCCTGTTAGCTATCTCAAAAATGTACTAATACATAGACTCACATATTTCTGGTCATTCCCTCAACCCACAACACTAGCAAAATAGAAATGGTTGAAAACTAAATCTGTAGATATATCTTCCTTGTAGACCCAGTTATACACCACTGTACTGCCCTCAAGAATATGATTTGTCTCAGAGTATCAGACAGGGACACCTTTCTTTTAAGCGCAGTCTTTAAATTTCAGCTGAGGCCAACACTTGATAAATAAATGGCTTTGCACCTGCATCACTCCTGGTTAAACTAGTACTAATATAGCTTTATGAATTTGTGCCATAACTCTCTGTTGCACAAAACTTAATTACTATTATCACAATTATGCCACCCTCTATCATCTCATCTCCTTTATCTCCCTTGTGCCTCCTCCCATCCTTCCTTTCTTTAGGCTGCTCTAACCCTTTATCTTAAAAAAAAAATTACTCATACACAACACATGTGACTATTATTTTTAATCGAAACTGTCAATGATGTAGCTGATGTCAAAGATGTTTGAAAAATGGAACTGTTGCTTATGAATGAAACTGACTGCAATTGCTGAAACAATGCAAATGATGTCCATGATGTCTGTATAATGGAGCTTTTGTCCTCAAGCTTTCACTGAAAAAGGGTCTGCTCAGTCAGACTACCCCAGTACACAAATGCCAATGACTAACTAACTAACTAACTAAGCACACTAATTTTCAAAATCCTTAAACAAATCTACTGCCTATTGCTGAAAAGGAGACTTCCCTATTTTGCATACAACATACCAGCTAAGAAGCCAAAAGAATAATTCTCTCACTCTTATAAGACCAAGATTCAGAACTGCACTAGGCAAAACACTTTCTGCAGCCTGGGACCAGCTACATGGAACCACTTATTTACTGAACAAAAAAAAAAAAAAAACAGAAATCCACCAACGTCTTAAAACAAAATGCTAAAAAAGTATATATTAGACAAATCAACATTCAGATGCTTTAGGGACAATGGCTTATGAAAACTTGACCAATCTCAATATGACACAAATGTATTTCTGAAATTGTCTCTAACTGCTGGGATTTTCTGTTTTTCTACAGATTTATGTTATATCATTATGTTAAAAGTCGTAAAATCATAATCCTGATGTATACGTATGTAGCTAGTTATGTTAACTGTGTTATACAGTCTTATTGCCTAATTACCTTTGTAAATTCATTGTAAATGCAGCACATTCATCTTGTGGTTTATACAGCTATTTACTTCAGTAGCAAATACGGTACACGCATGCATGTATTATGTATGTAGGCATTAACTGTTGCTCATTTGCTATGCTCTTATGAGCTCGGGTCATGACTGAAAAGGGCGAACTGATCACAGCACCCACCCAGTCATTAAATAGTAAATAAATAAATATATAAATACATAAATACATTTTAGTGTGTGGGGGGGTCCACTTACCCTATTAGAAAAGAAGTGATGGCATGATTAGGAAAAGCCAGGGAGAGAATTAAAAGTAGAAATGAGTTAGTTGTGCAAATTGAATTATAAGGGGTCAGTTATTACAGGAGGACTGAGAAAGGTGGAGAAAAAGTGGGTTGTTATATCCTCTGGAATAAGCACTGGACAGGAAGGACTCCAACATAAAAAAGCAATAAAGATCAATGACTCACAGTGAAATGTAAGATTCTTGGAGTCATATGGCATTTATAGACCTAACAGCCATTAATGGTGACATTTTTACAGTTTTTTTATTTGGCTTTGGAGCACAGTCTGGATGGAAGCAGTGTAACTGAGGGAGATATTACAATACAGTGCTAAGTTGGCACTAGGTAGGTTGTTTGGTAGACTGTGTCATATCCCATGTGGTTCGATGGAATGAAATGAAAGTTACTATGGAAAAGCTAGGTCTGCAGAATGGTGATCACAGAGCACCCATATTCTTAGAGACAAATCTAGACAGGCTAGTAAACTGGACTGGTTTCTCATCAGTAAGGATATAGAAGAAAGATTTGAGCATGAGGAGTGTGGAGATAAATATGGTGTATTTTTTGCATACTTGGTTAGACTGAGGAATTTTACTAGATTTGATAAGTAGATATAGAACCCTTGGAAATGAAGAGAGGCAAAGAAATTGAAAAAAAAAAACACTATATTTGATGAGGGAAGTCACCTGAAGAAATGAGCTGTGGAGTAAAGGAAAGGGCACAGTGAAATGGGATGGAATTAAGGGTCTGTGAAGGGGTGAATTTATGCACGAGAAGGATAAGGGAGGGCAAAACAATAAAAACGACATGACAAATTTACAGTGTGAGATGAGGGAATGTTAAGCTGGTAAGAAGGTAGGTGCAAGTGATATGGGATATCAAAGTCGAATTATATTATTATAGAAAAGACTGTGTAAGTTGTGAATATCTAGGGTGGAAGACGTGTTAGGCAGGGAGGATGCATATGGGGAAGAATGAGCAGGTTACTGATCTAGAAGCTGAAGGAAAAAAGAGTTTAAGGTCTAATCACAGTGCTAATGCATGTGTGGTGATTGGGTATTCCAGATGAAGAAGCATTGAGGTTATTCCAATGAGCTTTTTTAGGCTAGATTGGGCTGTATTCATCAGTAAAATGTGAATGGAGATGAAAGGATTTTTTTTAATTACCAGGAATCAGCAGAGCCAAGTAAGGATGCTGTTGTTGTGCCTAAAGTTGTAAGAGCTATGCATCAGCTAAAGAAAGACAAGGATACAGGACCACAAGGTTCCATACTTTATAAGTTAGTAAGGCTGGGGATCTGTGCAGCCTTGAAGCTCCTGTTTCAAGAGTTTGGGGGTTGCTAATGTCACATACGAATTACTTCAAGCTTTTATTCTGATTGCATCCAGAGGTATCTGGGACCCTGGAGACACTGTAAGCTTTCAGCCCATTCTGATAATGAGCACATTTGTAGAAACACTCTTACAGATTCTAACATTAAGGTTTAAGAAGGTTATATGGTGATTAGTCGATATAAGAGGGGTAAGATTCATGCTCAGTCAAATATCAGCTAATATGTATTTCTCACTGGTAGAAATTTTCAACTTTATTGCAAAGAAATTGGTGATAAAAGGGAGGTCACAGTACCTGATATTAGAAAGACATTTGACATGATAAAGTTATCTTTGTAGTGTTTGGAACAGGCATTTTTTTAATGGCATCTGGGTCTTGTCATGCAGGTCTAAGACAGTTGTTAATGGTGAGTAATCTGAAAGGGTTAAAATGGGCAGAGGACCAGACAAGGATGTCTTGTAGATCCGATGCTTTTTTATGGTCATGTAGCCACTGGTTGAGTGGACATGGGAGCCTCTGTCTTTGGGAAGTGGAGGTTCAGAAGGTCTTTTAACCTTTTGTGGATGACTGTATATTGCTGCTGCAGGATGTGGGAAGCTGTTGCCAACAGTCTTGAAAATATTTTAAAGAGTCTGGCAAAGTGATTGGTCATGCTTCTATCAGTCTGTTATTGTAGTACTTTGTAAAACTAAAGGCATGGGGCAGCAGGTAGGGAAGATACAAGTGGACAAAAATATTGATCTGAAAGGTTTTCTCTGCACTAATCAGGACTAGGCACAGGAATATAAAATATTGCATATAAAGGGTAAGAAGTCTATAGGCTAGGTGGAATAAGTGAACAAGCATGTTCACAATTAGAATTGATGTGGTCTGAATGGTGACTCTTCCATTGCTAATGATGCTGATGACAGGCATACCCTGCTGTTTCCAGAGGACATGAAATTAAAAGGGTGGCAGAGGGTGTGTGGAAACTGTGTATAGAAGGATGAAGGGCTCTGTATCACTTAGAAGTTTGCAAACTAACAGAAGGTTAGGGAGTTGGAGAATGCCTGACCTCCAGCAATAAGATTGCAGCTAATAAGATAAAGGCTGAAGTAGAAGAAGGTGAAATACTGCATTTTTCGATTTGGAAACAGAGGGAATGGAAATCTGGATGAAACAAATCAGAAGGTTGTACATTGATTAGTAAAGGTTAGTGGGATCTGGGTGGAGTTTAGAGGAGGGTCAGCTACAGAGCCTCAGAAGGGGGAAGATGCTTAAGATGTTAAAGAGACACAGAGTTAATGAGACAGATGTCCTTTGGGTATAGTTGGAATATTTAATAAGATTTTTGGAAGCTTAAAGTAGGCTAGAATGCCTGTAAAGGGCTAGTAGTGGCATCAAATACTATGCTGTGAACAGGTGATCATCTGATGAACAGCCGTATGCAAACCTGGACTACTGAAGACTTGTTAAAAGGTAGACAGTAGGGTAGATTTACAGAAAAAAATGAGTGAGAATAATAATAATAATAATAATAATAATAATAATAATAATAATAATAATAATAATTCTGTGAATAATTTATTTGAGTAACATATGGCACATATGTGGTGGGAATGTGAGAAGGTGAATGAGGAGGAAAAGATGAAAGTGAACCTGAGTATGACAATACAGGAGATCTAAGCTGAAGTTTATGGGAAGGATGTGGACTACCCTTGGGGCTGTGCATGTATTCATGGTGCAAGTTGAGGATTGGATTAACTGGAAAATCTCACCCATACTCTGTTACAACTTGCTGTGAGGGAACAGTTAGTTTGCTTTTGCTTTCTTGTATTCTGTATTAGTTTATTGTCTTCTTCTGTTTTGTATGTTGTGATTTGTTTTCATTACACTGTGATTTAGTTGTATTCTGCTTTTAATTGCATATTTAAACTAGGAAAGAGACTACAACTGTGTCTTTTGTGAATCACATAGAGATGTTTCCCACTGTGGTGCTGTTGTTTTCTTAAACTCAACTGCCTTTTTAGTTGTCTGCCCCTTGTGTTTATTTGACAACATATCTCCTTCCCCCTCCCCTTTCTTTGGCTGTTATACATAAGCACAAAATTATCATTCTGTGAAATCATTCCCCTTCAGCTATTTAAATTTATTGGCCTTCCCACTGTATTTCATAGAACCAGAAAACAAAGTGCCCACCCCTTTCATTCTACTTTTTTCTTTTAAAATTAGTGGCTCTCCACTTAGACAGCTAATGCTTAAGTTACCCCCCCCCCCTTTCATATCTAACTGCTTAGTGCACACTGCAGTGCTTAGGATAGTAACCATCTTTGTCTATCTTATCTTTAAATCTGCAGCATCTATTGCAAGACCACCAATTATTGGTAATCCCATATTCTGCCTTTTAGTAGTCATCTTGGGATTAGTGCTTCTGTTTTCTCCTGGTAAGAGAAGGAGCACAGGGACATTATTTCCTGGAGGCTGATGATCACTTAAATCCTAATAACTGCTTTATAGGTGACAGCTTGGAATTTGGGATTATATTCTGCTCCTGGGGAGAGATGGAGCACAGTGCATTGATTCCTGACTGTTTCTGGTTGGGCAGTGATTGTCTGTGCTTGAAGTTCCTGATTTGTCTGGTTGCTATTCAAGGCATCTACCAGGAAAAGACTACAACAAGGCTACAGACAAGACTGTGGATCAACCACAGGCTGTGGCCTGATTCTCATCTTCATATTGGTGCTAATGTTTTGCTTCTGGTGAGAGAAGAAGCAAAGGAGCATTGTATCCCAGCAAAATAAAGCTGTGGTGAGAACAGGACTAGTATTAGCCAGGCAGTAGCCATTTACACCACTCCCCCCATTTACACCACTCCCCCATTTACACCACTCCCCCATTTTCATCACTCTTGACAAGCTAAGTCTTTGTTTTCAGTAAGTATCGCTTGATTTGTTTTTAACTTTAGAATATCTGTTTAAATACTTCATCCTTAAATTTTCAGGGTCTACTTATTAGTTATCCCTCAAGTGTTTGACAGTGCTCTGTACAGACACAGGCATCTTGAAATTTTTTTCCTGTAAAAGCATGATTGAAATTTCACCAATACCTATTTGCACACAGGACAGCTAGTTTGTAGTGACAAGCACTGTGCCCAGAATTGGAAACCGGTTACTCCTGACATTGCTTTATATTCTCATTCTAGCTGTTTAATCAATAAAAAGAGTCTGTTGCCATGGATATGAACTTTACCACTATCTCTGTTACCAGCTTGGTGGATATGGACATCCTGAGGCAATACAGAAATTGCCTCATATTTACTGACAACCATTTAATTCTCAACAAACTGATGTGGTATGTGAGAGATGCATTTACACACTGTCACCGGAGGCAAAGCTCTCATATAAAAGTACTCCTAATGTCAATAAGCTTATCAGTAGTACACACACTGCACCAATCACACATAGACCCACGTATGCTGAGGTACTTAAATGTAACCTTCCTAAACCCCAAAGATCTCCTAGACAAAGTGCATATAACAAATATCCTCAGCAGCCCGAATGCACTCTTTTCAAAACAACACCCACATCAACACATACAGTCACATCTCATGAAGCCTCTACTTTTAAGCCCATAAGACAAGCCACCACACAATCTAACACTCTGGTCATTGCAGACTCCATCACGAGACACACTGATGTCCCTCTTACCAGGCTGAGTAAGGAGAAAGTCACAGTCAGTTGCTTACCAGGGACTAGGAACTGTCACATTACACATGCACTCAGGTCATTGGACCACAAGTACCAGAATGACTCAGTCGTAGTCCATGTGGGTGTAAATGACCTGAGCTATACCTCCCTAGACTATATGAAGAGAGACATCATGGAGCTCTTGGACTATGTGTCCCAGGCTAGCATGAGCCCAGCATTGAGCAGAATTTATTTTCTTCAAAGATGATGCCACAATATGGACAAAAGATGAATGACTTTAATAATAATAATTGGCTTTGTTTCTGGGGTCATTCTAAGGGGGGGGTGCAATATTTGCCAGCATGGAAGGAGATAGTCAACAGACCATGCTGCTTTGTCATGGATGGTCTGCACCTCTCCCTTCTAGGCTTTTGAATATTAGCTAAAACATTGTCTTACCCCATAGTGACATTTTTTAGGCAATGCCAAACTGAAAGTATTTTGAATATAGCAAATCAAAACCAAGAAAATCTAAAGGTATAATTGCTTAATGCTGGGAGTCTAAACAAAAAAACTTCACTTTCTAGAAGCTCTCCTCACCCTAGGGAAAGCTAATGTCTGTGCAGTCACTGAGATGTGGTTTAAAGTCTCAAAGAGCACACTGACAGTGGAAGGTTATAATGCCTACCACACATTTAGACCAGTTACACCACAGACAGGGACTAAAGGTGGACATGTCTTGATTTACATCAAAAATAAATATACCTAAAGGCTGGTCAAACAGGACAATGAACTTCAGTTACTCCATGTTTAAATTACCATAGGCAAAATCCAATGCTGCTTCCTTGCAAGCTATAGGTCGCCCTCTTTGACCCAGGAAACCCATACCATGTATTTAAACTTATTGGAAACACTCAACATCCAAGCCAATATCATATTCATGGGCAACCTTAATTACCCCCCCCCCCCATTAACTGGGAATTCTATATGACCCCAAACACACAGGCACATAGATTCATGGATTTTGTCAACACACAAACTCCCTGGATCAGATTATCAATACAGCAACTAGGGGTGCAACCATACTGGATCTGGACCTCACTTATATCGGAGAGTGCTGCACACCCCCTCGTGTAATGACTTCTCTTGTAAGGTTAGACCACAAAATGTTTTTTTTTTTTTTTTGAAGTAACAATAAAGGTCAGAACACAAAATGTATTTTTTCTGAAGTAAAAATAAAACCTGGACCCCCAGCTAACCCTGGAATATTCAAGAACTAATCTAAGGCTAGCTTCCTGCTATTAAATGATAACCTGGCAAAATTTGAAGTCCCTATAAACCCTGAGAATATTGCTGCCTATGCAGAACTATTTACAGAAATCCTATATAGGCATGTTAATACCTTCATAGAGGCCGTTGTACCCATCAGGAAGAAGTACCGAACTAACTCAAAAAACAAACTACCTTGTTGGAATCACACATTCAATTGATTGTATAACAGAAGGAGAAAAACATGACACAAATTAAAAGATGCAGCACCCCAAAAAATAAACACACTCTCATCAAACTAAACAAACAACTCAGAGGACAAATAAAGCCTAACAAAGCTAAATTTGGCATAAATTTGGCTTCCCAGGCCAGAGATAGCCAGAGGGCATTCTTTAGCTATGTCTGCAACCTCAAAGGCAATACATAATTGTGTGCAGAGCTCATTGTAAATGGAGCCACCTATACTCAGCCAGAAGATATAGCAAACCTACTGGCTGACAAATTCAGCTCCAACTTTGCCCTTCTCTTCCCCTCAACCTTCCCTCAGGAAAAAACATCAAATATAACTTTCCCTGCTATCACTAGGGAACAGGTACTTAATGCTCTCTCTAAGGCAAAGAACATTGCATCAATGGGACCAGGCAATATCACAGGGTGCCTTCTAAATAGCATGATACATAATCTATCAGGCCTCTGAAATTGCTATTTTACTGTAGCCCCCAAACAGGCTTGGTGCCTCATGAATGGAGAACAGCAACAGTCATCCATCTGCACAAAGGCGAGCTATCTATAGACACTGGAAACTACAGGCCTGTAAGCCTCACTAGTCTCATATGCAAAAACATGGAAAGAATTACCATGGAAATGATCAATAATTAAATAGTAAACCTCCAGGCACAGGACCCAACCCAGTTTGGTTTCATCAAGGGCAGAGCATGCCTAGTCAACCTGGTGGACTTCTTTGAGAAGGTCACCAAAGCAATAGAGGAGGGTAAAATGATTCACACTGCCTACCTTGACTTGACCAAGGCATTTGACACAATACCCAATTCAGGCATTGTTGACAAACTCAGGAGGTTAGGCACAAACCCATATGTTACCTACTGGATAGCCAAATGGCTCAGAGACAGGACTTAGGAAGTTAAAATTGTGGATTCCACCTCCACAAAGAGGCCAGTCACAAGTGGAGTCCCTCGGGGATCAGTCCTTGGACAACTCCTTTTTGGCATTTACTTCTCTGAAGTCAAAGCCAATGTCAGTGGTCTCTGGCTGACTAAATTTGCAGGTGGTTGCAAATTAGGAGCTGTCATTGAATCCCTCACCAACACAAATGTTTTCCAGAAAGGGCTCACAGACAAATGATTGGTGTCAGAACCATGGACTAAAACAAAATGCTAAGAAGTGCATAATTGTATCCTTTGGGAAGTCATCCACCCCTGGTATAACTATCATATTGACAACACACACCTTAGAGTTGACCCAGTAGCCAGGGACTTGGAGACACACATAGACAGTAACCTAGCCTTTGACCATCATGTATCTACAGTAGTGAGGTAATCATTCTATGTTGCACATTTTATAAAGAAAGGTATGGAATCTAGGTCCAAGGAAATCATTGTTCCACTGTATTCGGCATTCATCAGACCTATCATTGAGTACAATGCCCCCTCTGGTATGTACCTAACCTGGCATATCCAGCAAATGGAACGTCCACAGTGGACTTAAGTAAAATGTCCTCTGCAAACTTCCTCAAGGCCCTATCTCTGTATTATGTTTCCTACAGGCTGGCATACAGAGCATTTTCAGATCCCACTCTAATGCACCTCCTGCACATCAGCAAAACAAACAACACCAGAATTACCCATTATAAAGACTTAAATCTTGCCTGTGATATAAACAGGATCTGCTGGAGAGCCAGGTATGTATCCCCTAAACTACCCCATCTCTGGAACAGGCTCCCCATCCATGTGAAGCAGATTTCCTCCCAAACTAAATCAAGTGTAACTTCGACAATTAGATGGGGAGCAGGAAATTCATCCTTGGTTTGGCACTTATGTCTCTAATAGACACAGGCAGCCTGTTACTGGTTCATCTCTCAGGCCACTGCTTGTAAACATTTCATCTCCCAAGCCCCTGCTTACAGTTATCATAGATACCAGAACTTGTCAGAGATTTTGGATGCATGGCTAGGCTTAAAAAGGCCCTTGTGGTTGTTAACCTAGTAAACACCTTTGAACATGTTACAAAATGGATATACATAGGTGGAGTGAGCTGATTAAATTTTGTGAGTGGTGCTTTCCCATGCCTCCATATGCGACATTATCATTAAAACCGAAAGTGTGATAAGAGACTTAGGGACACAGGTGGACAGTGGTCTCACCTTTGATAACCACATCGCCACAACAGTCAGGAAATCCTTTTATGTGGCACACCTCATCACTAAGGGCTTTTCATCCAGAAAAAAGGAGGTCGTTGTCCCACTGTACTCATCCCTCATTAGACCCATTATAGAATACAACGCTCCATTTGGTATGTACCCTCAAGATATCTGCAACAACTGGAAAGGCCGCAGAAATACCTCACTAAAAGAATCACAGGCCTAAAGCAAATGCCCTATGCTGACCATCTTAAAAAACTCCAGCTATACTCTGTCACATATCGTCTACTCAGAGGCGATCTCTGCTTAACATACAAGGCCATGTCAAACCCAGAGCTGTTTGACATGCTACACTTAAAGAAATCCCAATCCCTCAGAGCCAAACGCTCCAGGGATCTAAACCTTGTCATCACAATAAACAAAACATGCTGGAGGGATAAGTTCCTGACCCAGAGACTCCCCAGACTTTGGAATAGATTGCCCATACATGTCAAGCAGAGTGCCTCTTTGGCCCTCTTCAAAAGGAACCTTGACGATTGGATAGGAGAAAGGAAATACACCCCTGGAATCACGTCAGTCACCCTGCTAGACAGGGGTCCAGGGAAGTAAATAGTGTGGGAAGAAATAGCCAGGGAATTGTTATGGCTAGGCTTGTATAGGCCCTAGGGCTGATAGCCTAGTACCAGCCTATGAACCTATGAAGTCACATATCATTGGTTAATGGTGAAAATCAACTTTAAAATAAGAGTTTTGCCTGTTGTGCCATCTAAAGCTCTGAAGCACTGATAGAGAGAGAGAGAGAGAGAGAGAGAGAGAGAGAGAGAGAAAACTCATTGGGCTCTGAAGCAACTGTGTCTGAAATGGACCCACCAGCAACTTAAATATTCATTTTTTAATTATGCCAATGAGCAGAAAACAGAGTGATAAAAAAGGCAGATCCTTTACCTTAAAATTACTACAAAGGTTTGCCTCAGCTATTCTGGAAAAGTGCAGATCTCTTAATGAACTTAGAGCTTACAGCTATATAAACAGATCCCCTCAAATTTTAAATATTCAGCAGGGTTGCAAATCAAATTGGACAATAAACTCTACACATTGCTTGGCCATTAGAAATACATAGACTACTTTAGGAGCAGATGATTTGTACTGCAGATAGTTTATGGAAAAGACACAGAATGGGATACCAGAGAGCAGTTGTGCAGCCATGGCAAAGTAGACAGTAGGACAGTGGAAGTTTCAGCAGTGACAGCAACAGGAACTTTACTGCAAATGAATAGCCCTAATATGGCTGATAACTTGGAACTGTAGATGCTAAACAACACTCCTAAAACCAGGAAGTCTCCAACAAAACAACTGTGTTCATCAGGCATCATGGCATGTAATGGATGCAACCCCCTTGTCCAGTCAAAGGATGCACATCATAAGGAAATGCTTTCAGATAAAGGGGTGCATCAATAAGATCAAGAAATAGTGAGCTGTGGGGCAAATAAAATGCAAACAGTGTCCACAGAGGAATAAAAACAAATCATGGGAAAACACATCAGCAAAGTAAGGAATAAAAACATTAAACTGGTAAAGAATAAAAGGCTCCGAACTTTAATGTTGCACATAAGGATAACTGGCCTTGTGGGCCATTTATATAATAGAAATAGGTTCATAGGTTCATAGGCATGTACTAGGCTAATGGACCTGGAGCCTTTACAAGCCTAGCCCATAGGATTATCCTGGCATCATGGCACCCAACCTTAGTTCTCAGTGCCTCTGTCGAGTAGAACCACTGGAGTGATCCCGGGGTGAAGTTTCTATTTCCCATTCACTCATCAAGATTTCTCTTGAAGAGGGCCAGTGAGGTGCTCTGCTTGACCTGTATGTGAAGTCTATTTAAAAGCATGGACAGTCTCTGGGTTATGAACCTGTCCCTCCAGCATGTTCTGTTGATTGTGGTAATGAGATTGAGGTTTCTGGAGTGTGTGGTGTGGAGGAATTGGGATTTCTTTAGATGTAGCATTTCTAACAAGAGCTGGATCTGACAGGGCTTTGTAAGTCAAGCAATGATCTCCTCTAAATAGGCAATATGAGACAGAGAATAGTTGAAGTTTTTTTTAGTCTGTCCATATAGGACAAGTGTTTAAGGCCTAGGATCCTCTTTGTGAGGTACTTTTGTGGCCTCTCCAGTTGTTGCAGGTGTCTAGTGAGGTACATGCCAAATGGGGCATTGTACTCGATGAATGGCCTAATGAGGGAAGAGTAGAGGGAGACAATGACCTCTTTCTTCCTGGATGAAAAACCCTTAGTAATGAGATGTGCCACATAGAAGGACTTTCTGACCACAGTGGCAATGTGGTGGTCAAAGGTGAGGTTGCTGTCAACCTGTGTTCCCAGATCTCTTATAATGCCTTCTGTGTTCAGTGAACTACCATTGATATGGTAATTCAAGGGAACTGGATTTTTCCCAAGGGGGATGATGACACATTTTTTGGCATTGAGCTTAAGGCCATGGTTCTGACACCAGTTGTTGGTCTTAGTGAGGCCTTTCTGTAGGATGTCAGAATCACTTGGGGAGTTAATAATAGTTCCCAACTTGAAATTGTCTGTGAACTTTGTCAGCCAGAGTCCCTTTGTGTTACTTTCACATTGTGGGTTCTATCTGTGAGCCAGTTTGCCACCCACCTAGTGATATAGGGGTTGACACCTAGCTTAGTGAGTTTTTCTATGATTCCTGTGTGGGGAATGGTATCAAAGGCCTTGGTCAGATCAAGGTAGGCTGTATGAACCACCTTGCCTTCATCCACAGCTCTGGTAACTGACTCAAAGAAGTCAACCAAGTTGAGCAGGCATGATCTACCCTTCACAAAACCAAACTGTGTGGGATCCAGAGTTTAGAGATTCCCATATCCTTGTTTATTAGGTCCATGATGATGCGTTCCATACCTTTGTATATCAGACTCATCAGGCTAATGGGGCAATAGTTCCCAGGGTCTGTAGTCACTCCTCCTTTGTGGAAAGGGATGAGTGTAGCAGTGTGCCATTTGGTAGGGATAAGCCTGAGGTGAGGCTGTAATTGAACAGGGCACACAGATGAGGTGCCAGTTCACTCTGTAGTTCATGTAGAACAAAGCCAGGGATATTGTCAGGTCCCATAGAAGCTGTATTCTTGGCCTTGGATAGTGTTGTTTTAACCTGTGCAGCAGTAATACTGGGTGCCTGGCAATCTACTGGTATTGTGATTGGTCCTTTGGGGGGGAGGGGTAAAGTTGGCACTGAATCTGTCGGCCAGTATATAGACAATATCTGTTGGCTTGGTATAGGAGATACCATTGTGCAGTAGCTCAGAGCAAATTTGGGTATTGTTGTGGAGATTCTTTACATAACTATAGAAGGCCTTGTGGCTGTCTTTACTATCTGCTGAATTCTTTTTTCATAGCTAGCTTTAGAGGATTTGATAAGTGATCTCATTATTTTGTTGAGGCTAATAAGGGAGTTTTTCCAGTCTTGGGACTTTACCTTATTCTGCATCAGTTTCCTCCTCCTGTTGTAGAGTTTGTTTATAGTAGGGGACCACCAGATTGGCTTCCTTTATTTGGAGGAGAGTGTCTTGGCTCTATTGGGTACGGTGAGATCCATGTATTTGTGTACGTGTTCATACAGTGCACTGGTGTATGATTCAACATTCATGCAACTATTCTCCATTTACATGGGTGCCATGAAGTTGGTCACCTCTGTTTTTAGGAGCCCAAAGTTAGCTTTGGAGAAGTTTTTCATGGTGGTTACCTTTGTGTGTGGGGGGGGGGGTTGAGGGGGTGGGAGGGATGTAGATTTCCAAGGTGATTAGTTTGTGGTTGGAACTAACCAGGGAGGAGTTCACTACTGGTGTAGAGGAACGGTCACCCATGCTAGTAATGACCAGCTCAAGGATGTTGCTACCTCTAGTGGGGGCAAGAACAAGCTGATCCAGGGCATTAGAACTAATGAATTGCAGGAAACGTTGGGCAAGTGTATTGGTACATGAGTAGTTTTTCCAGTTAATGGAGGGGTAGTTGAAGTTGCCCTGTATGAGAGTATTAGGTTGGACCCTAATATTCACCAGGGTGCTTAGGAACATGGAGTGTGAGTGCTGGGACATGGTTGGGGACCTATAACAGGCTACAACCTAAATCAGTGTCTTACCCAATGTTAGCTGCACCTGAAGTATCTCAGATGCATTATGTTGGGTTACAAGTCTAGAGCTGTGCGCATCATTTATGAATATGGAAACACCACTGCATTTGGAGCTTCGGTCCAAGTTCTGCGGACGAAAGGTGTGGAATGAGTTATAGCCTGGTAGTGCAAGGGTGCTTTCTGCTGCCTTGAACCAGGTCTCTGTTACAGCACAAATATCGATGTTCTCCATTTTAAGTAGTGCTTCGAGTGAGTGCATTGTAAGATTTAGACTTCTAGCATTGAGAAGCATGACTCTCATATTGCATTTGTTTGTAGCTGTTATGGTGGTAATTTGGTATTTGGAACACCTCCTTAAAAAGGCACTATAGGGTTGGTAAGAACCTTGGCCAGTATCCGGAAGCCCAGGGGTGACAGATGCAGGCCAGCTCTGGCAAAGCATCAAGGTCTGTCAATCATGTCATCCCAGGCAGACATATACTGGATCCCCTTAGAATCACACCAGAAACTTAGCCAATTGTTGAAATCAATAATTTTCTGCTTGTACTGTGGTATTATTCTGGGTGATGGTAGGATGCTGCTCAGGGCTAGGGTCATGCCTACCTGGGCTACATAATCCGAGAGCTCCTCCATATCTTTTTTCATGTAGTCCAGGGAGTTATGTTTCAGGTCATTTATACCCACATGTACAATGACAGAGTCATATTTGTACCTGTTGTTGAGGGACCTGAGTGTATGCATTATGTGGTGGATACTGGTGCCTGACAGGCAGCTGATTGTTACTTTCTCCTTATTCAAACTAATGAGTGGGACATCAGTGTACCTCACTATCAAGTCACCTATGACTAGTGTGTTGGGCATGCTGTTTTGCCTTAGGGGCTTTGGTTGAGTGGCACACTGTTTGGGAGAGTTATGTCTCTCATGATTAGTGTTATGTTGTGGTGGTCAAGTGCATTTCTGCCTTGGAAGTCTCTGCTGTTTGGGTATATTTTTATTGAGAGCCACTGTGAAGGTGGGTGTGTGGTTTGTGTTTTTATGTGAAGGCAGTGCTGGTGTGTGTTTTGGAGGGTTATGTGTTCCATGTGGTGTGGTGTAAGTGTTGACCTCCTCCTCTTGACCAGCTATTCCGATCTTGGCTGGAGAGTGTGTGGCTTCCAATTTGGATATATAAGTGCCTCTCTTGCAAGTCTGAGTGTTGGGAGGTAAGAGGAGAGGGCTGTCAGTGTACATGAAGCAGTTGCTACATTGCCTTAGGATGCCCAAGTTCACCAGGTTAATAGGATAAAGTACAGGGAACTGACCTTTTGACAGGCCTGGAGGGATGGGCATTAATAATAAATACTGGAGCTGTTTCCTTGTAGAAGTCTGGTAAAATGCTAAATTAATAAGCTAGTAAAAGTGTAGGAGAGGAGAGAACTATCAGATCTAAGGGAAAACTTGAAGAGCAGACTTTGGCACTGCTCAGAAAGTTACAAACAGTTCTAGATACTGCAAATCTGTATCTGGACTAGACTAGTTACAGGAAAGGTGGGAAACAATCACAGATGTGGGCTTTTAAACCAAAAACGTGAAAGAAATAGAAACACTGCCCAAATGGCCAATAAACTACAATTTCTGGGCCAGAAACCACTCCTCTTGTTGTACATTTGCTACCTAGTGCTTACCACTCCCACTGATATGCTAGAAGGCTTCCCTCCAACACAGAAAGGCTTGGGGGGCTCAAAAACTTACAAACAGTCCTGGATAAAGCAAATCTGTACCTGGACTAGCCTAGTTACAGGAAAGGCAGGAAACAAGTGCGCATGTGTATAACTGGATTTGTGGGCTGTTTTGCTTTTATAATAAAAGGCTCCAATCTTTAATGGAACACATGAAGCAAACTGCCCTTGTGCCTCTTTTTTAGCCTAACCAATTACTCTATGTGAGGATCAAACCCTGCACTTTGTGTTTGTAAGGCAAGTACCTTAAACATTTTGCCACTCAACACTTTTTTGCTTATTTCATGAGGTATTGGATGTAAAGTTAACAAAGTAAGCAGTGTAGTATAATAATGACACCTAACTCGCAAGAGATTTCACCAGTGTTTTACAAGCTAGGGAGTTACTGTAAACTTGGCCTGCAAATTATCATGTCAGTTAGTACAGGACTGTTGGAATCTCTTTCTTTTATATTTAAGTGTGGTATTATGTGTTCTGCTAAGTGCTCCAGGTCTGAATGTCCCAGAGAATGACACTAATTAAAAATTAATTGACTAAAACAATGGCAGATGTTATATGCCTACAGGAATGTAAAATTACAGAAAGGTTTTCTAGAACACTCTACGTATTCTGGCTATATACACTTGGAGCTTACAAAAAAAAAGAATAAATAGCTAAGCCAGGAGTGACATTATGTGGTAAGGAAACTCTGAGATGGGAGTTAAATGATAAACATGTGGCAGGACAGGGTTGGTTTCTATGGGTTAAGTTTACCACACAGAGACATCCAATCAGAGTAGTGTATGTGTATGACCAGATTAGAGATACCCCTGACTCCTTTGTTGATATTTTTATTACTTTAGAAACTGCAGGTTTACAAAGTTTACCTGTTTGTTTACCTGGGGTTTTCAGTACAGTAGTAATCTCAGTCAGAAATAGGTCTATCCATTCATCAGAACATCTTACCAAGTTTCAAAGGGTAAATACTCAGGTTGTGGAAAACATGGGGTTATTAGACATATGGATGGTGCCACAACCATTTAAGAAGAAATCTGCATTTAAATAACTCATTAATGAATCAAGTAAAAAAAAAGGAAAAGTCTTTTTGTTGAAAGTAATCCCCTGTTGTATTCCTCTAGGTATTTTGTGGATGGACAGCTAAAAAATAGACTGTACACATTCTCAAAATAAAGTAATAAAAACACAATGCAATCCTTCTTTGACTTTTAAATTGCCCAGTTTATTCATGGTAATGAGCACTTTCATCTGTCAAACTTCATCAGATATACTGTTTCAAATCAGCTAGCAGGCTTGACTACTAGCATGTGTTGGGGACATTGGCACAGAGTGTGATACATTTCTTCATGGATGTGGCCATGCAAGCTGATCAAACAGTTTTGTGCTTATAAATGGATGAGTAAGAGATGGAACACCATCCTAACCCTGGAGATCTGATCCAGTAATTCTGTCTAAATCAGATCTGTGTACAGGAATAAAAGAATAGGTGTAGCATTTTATTAATAGCAGCCTTTGGGAGTTTCCCTACTAAAGCTAATTCTGCAGAGCCTGTATAAATGGGAAAAAGCTAACATTGATAAAGAACTGGATACCAAAGTAGTTGCACTCCTAGTAGACATGGTTTTAATGGTAGCCATTTGAAATGGTGGTACCCAATAATGAGAGTCCCAGAACACAGAGACTGAACAGCCAAAATAACTGACTTACATAAGTCTGAGGTGATCATTTCTCAGAATATTCCTTTTTCTCCAAGGCATGGCAATGTTAGAGTTTGTATATATAAGTTTGGGATATGTAAGGTAGCTTGCCTTTCTGCAAAACAAGTTTAAAGGAGAAGAGAAATGTTTTTAAGATTCGTTCTTCTCCTGTAGTTTTGATCTTTTTTTTCCCCATGCATTGGTACTCACCATTTTGGGTTCAGACGTTTCAATAGGGTGACTGTTTTACTTTTTAAGACCTGCAAACTACTACACTAAACTCTCAGTTAACCGGCATCCATGGGGATTGGCAGATGCCAGATAACTGTATTTTCTGGTTGCTTGAGAGTTACTATTAAAAATAGACCTGAATAATACTGTACCCTATACTATTTGTTTGACTTGTTCTCAGGTTGAGGAGAGAGGGAATTTATTCATATCTTCCTTTTTAAGACTCTAAAACTCTAAAAGCGTCAGATATGTTTCTGCAGAGGGAGAACAGAAAGTGCAACACATGAACATTGTACTGTATTTCTTTGATATTTTTTTGCTGGTTGCTGGAGCTCTGGTTAACTGAGAGTTTGCTGTATACTCAAAGACACAATCAAGTTAAAAAAATGATCAATGACAGAGCACAGTTATACCTACAGAGAGCTGCACTTAGGTCAAGGATACTTGGGAATAAGCTAAGGAAATACTGGCTTATATGTCTAAACAGCAAATGCAGAAAGCAACTTTCCCAGGGATTTATCCCCAAAGTAAGCATGGCTGTTACTGACTGTGTGAGTGCCCACAAGTCAGGATGAGTAAAACACCTGATGCTTGACATGAAAAGA
>NC_056731.1:1171494084-1171721584 GCF_019279795.1 Protopterus annectens
TTAACAAAGGGACGCCCTTGGTTAACTGGGACCAAAGGAAATAGCTGTGTTACTTGTCCATGGCTGTTCTAATGATCTTACTGCCATACTGGTGGCTGGCAAATGGTACTCCATGTGGAAGGGTGTCTTAACACTTGTTGTGGGCTTGGACATTTGGCTGAGTGGTAGGCTGAAAAGATGGATTTATTGGCCAAAGGAAAGGACACTAATTATGCCTATGTCCACTCTTGTCATAAATAAAGCACAGGCTCATATGTGGACCATGCTGTTAGGTCTGTGGTGAATTAGGACAGTAAAAGTAGCCAGCATTGTCCAAGGGCTTGCTGTGGAAAGAATCTAAGTCTATATCTATCACTGCAACTTATTCTTCCCATTCCCTTTCCTGTAACTCAGTGTTGAATTGCTCAAGTTAAATATCTGTTAATTTATTTTGTTGTTTCTTTTCCTCTTTGACTATATTGTCTGCCACAGATTGTGCTTGATTAACAATTTTATGAATACCTAGACTGGACCAGTTTAGACAAACTTTCTTCATCTGTTCTTGTACTGGTGCTAATACGACTTCTACAAATGCTGCTGACAGCCCAATTGTTGCTACATCTTCTGTAGAAACTAGAGGCCCTGAAAAAGCCTCACAATCATCTATCATGTGCTGAATATACATATCTGTCATGTGCTGAAGGTACTTATCAATAGGTTCTTCCTCTTTCTGCCTGATTCCTTTAATTCTTGCCCAATTAGGTATTGTAGGATGTGCTGCACTGATAGCTTTAAGTTAATTGTCTCTTGCTGTTAGGAATCCTTCATCTGTCTGTTTTGGAATATTCTCTCTTATAGCTGATTTTTCCCATATTTTGCTAAAATACCTGGAGGAGCAGACATTTTTAAAACTGCCAGCAATTATTCAATAGTAGGATTTTGTCCTAAATTTTGGCATATTTAGCAGAGTGTGTTTGGATGGAAGGGATAGAATCTACATTAGTTTGAAAATCTACAGCAGTCCTTGGGCGTACTACTCTTAAGGCAGGTTTAGAATCACTCTCCCCAGCTGTGGCAGGATTAGGTATCTCCCTCAAAGGAAGAATCTGAGTATCATTTGCTATGTTTTTCGTGGGGGTGTCATCATCAGAGAATGAATCAGAATTTGATGCATTCTCATTTGCTTAGGAAATGGTTTCCACCTCTATTCCTCTCCATCAATGATTATTACAAACTGTGTAACCAGCTTTTTCAACTTCTTTTAAGTACTTGTCTTATAAGGGGTCCTTTTATTACCAAATCATCTTAATGTGTCTATAGGTTTTGTCCCAGATGCATGCTCATGTTCTGGATATACCTGTTTGTAATTCTCATTAGCATTTGATCGGAATGTAAAACAACAGGTCACTGTCGCTGCTGATGAAATCTAGTGTTTTATGTATATATATATATATATATATATATATATATATATATATATATATATATGGATCTACTTTACTTGACCTAAAATTCATTTGACAGACACCCATTTGACCAACACCCAAATGATCTAAATTTCATTTGACTGACAACTCATTTGACTGACTCCCATTTCACCGACAGCTTACAATGCTGAATTTCAACATACTAAACTTTAAACCATAGATAAGCACACTTAGAACTCCAATAACTAAACCTTTCCATAACTTAAAAACTACTTACTTACCCTCTTAACAGAAATGGCACAATGTATAACCAAACTAGGGGGCCTATGCCTCCCACACCCCCTAATTATATATATACTAACTCCAGGATTGGACTACAGTGAGGAAAAAGACATAAACCTTTAACTTGCCTTACAGTACGCTACACACTGCCACTACTGCTGGGAACTCACAAGACATTCACCAAATTACTTTAGATACTTCCCATAAAAATGTAAAGAGACAAACCCACATTTAGAAACACTACACATTACTTTCTATATGACTATCAGAATTTTATCAGTAAGCACTGTAAGTTACAGTAATTCTTTTTATCACAAGCAAGTCACAGGTGATGGAAAACCCACAACAGGTCCATGTCTTAAATGTCGGTGAAATGGGTGTCAGTTAAATAAGTTGTCAGTCAAATGAAACTTAGGTCAATTGGGTGTCGGTCAAATGGGTATCAGTTAAATGAGTTTTAGTTCAAGTGAAGTAGACTTATATATATATATATATATATATATATATATATATATATATATATATATATATATATATATCAGTATGCTTAAAATGATCTAAACTCACAAATACCTAAACAGTAAATATTAACAAAAAAGTCTAATCCCAAACAAATCTATACACAAAATGTCGACAGATCAAACCACATATAAAACCAATGTTTTGCAGGGGGGTAAGCCCTCCCACCCTGCTAATTATGTACAGGTTGATAGATGAGTACTTGGCTAGCTGCTCTTACTGGCCATTTTAAGCCTAGGTAATTTCACTTTTTATCCTGTAATTAACCTATCTAATTAACCTATTCTATTTGTTTAGAGATTGGCCTCACCCATCCCATGGCTGATAATTATATTTTACTCCTAATGACAATATGTGGGTTAAAATATACCAACTCTGTTAACTTTCATTTTGTCAACAGTTTATGTTTAGATATTTTTTGAGTGTAGATACTTTTTGTTCATATTTAGTTTTTAGATATTTGTTAGTTTAGATAATTTTAAATAGGCCCATATATATTTATTTTATTTATTTATTTCCAGTTTGATTACTGGGGAGGTCCACTGGGCTCAGAGGACCCATTTTCAGTGGAAGCCCAGGGAGAAAAGCTCCAAAAATACAAATTACGGTACTGATAAAAAGTATAAAAAATACATTATAGAGAACAGTTTACACAATATGAACATTCATTTTCACAAAAAGTCAAACAAAATTCATTAAGGTTTATCTTAAGGGTTAAACAATTATGAAAATACTCTTGTAGAAGTATTGGGGAAATGCATTATATGTGCACATTAAAAAGAGAGTAGGAAGACACTTAGTAAGCACTCATTTAAACTATGATGCTATTCGCAATATTTACACAATGGAGTTAAGGGATAAATAGCTCTAGGACATTTTGAGTGCTAGGATACACTAATAGTAGAATAGCAGTGGGAGCTTTAGAGAGAATAGGACCATAGGAGTAGTTAAGAAGCACCTTGGGGCATGTTCTTAGATAGTTTTTAGGTGGGGTGAAGGCAGGTACATTTCCAGTTAGTGGACAGATGTTTGAAAAGCTGAGTTTTGAAATTTTCAGAGTTTGCTATTGTTCTTAGATAGATAGCTAGATAGATAGAAAAATAGATAGATAGATAGATAGATAGATAGATAGATAGATAGATAGATAGATAGATAGATAGATATTGGTCCCATTCAGAAGCTCGACTCTTCAAAATGTCGAACCTCATATGGTCAAGACCATATGATAGACTTTTCAGATAGTCAAAGGTTTTGAATGAAGACCACGGTACAGTGAGGATCAGGGAATTCTTCCCTTTCTCCACTGCAGTGCGATCTTGGAGTTGGTATATATAATATGCAGGGTTGCAGGGGGGGCTTGCCTCCTGCAAAAACATACTTTTGTTGTTTTCTGAAGTTCAACTTTCAGAAAAGTCAATTATATGGTCTTGACCATATGAAATTTGACTTTTTGTAAAGTTGAACTTCTAAATGGTGTGTATATATATATATATATATATATATATATATATATATATATATATATATATATATATATACACACACACACACACACACACATATATATATATATATATATATGTGTGTGTGTGTGTGTGTGCGCGCGTGTGTGTGTGTGTTTGCACGACACACATTTTCGACAGAAAGACTCCTCATTGTGTCCCAACTCATCAAGAGAGAAACTCATTGAAAGCTGACTCTTTTGTCAGTGGTGATGTAACCATTGTGTTATAATATTTAGGTAAGGAGGGATAATGCCTTCCACAGCAGTGGTGCAGCAAAACTATTTACCCTAGGTTCTACCATACTGACAGGGAACACTTTTTGTGAGTGTTATTTTTTATGAGATGGCACCATTCACATTTTCCAGATCCTTTGCAGTGCATACTTATGTAAATAAACAATCTGATGAAGGTAAAATTTACTGCTGAGGTGCTAAAACACCTGTTTTATCTAAGCTTCATATGATGCTGTTATTATATTCTTGACACAATGGCACAGTGGGTACCACAGCTACTTCACAGTAAGAGATTCTCTGGTTTGGTTCTCGGCTACGGTGCTTCTATGTGGATTCTGCATATCATCCTTGTGTTTGCATGGGTTTTCTCTAGGTGTTGTGGGATCCTCCCACATTCCAAAGACATGCGGTAGGTTCATTGGACATTCTAAATTGGCCATAGTGTGGTATAGAAGAATAACCCTGTCAGGGCTAGCCAGCTGGTGGTGTGTGCATTGGCTCTAGATAATTGTCACTGTTGAAGTGACACCCTGACACTATGTGCAAAAATGGGAAAGAGGGGGTGCTGGATGGATTATCCAATCAAATGAGTATTTTAGTATTTTAGCTTAAGAAGCTAAAATAAAATGAAACTCAAGAGGTTTCTTTCAACCTAACAATGTAACATTATAACATCTGAATTTTCATTATCTTTATTATATATTTTATATATAATTATCTTAGAATAACAGCTCATGAATGCTCTGATAGAAATTTTTAAATCACATTGAAAGGCTGATTTTGTACTGCAGCTGCAATACCATCCTTTCAGATAGACAACAATAACAGTAAAATGATGCACGAAGCAGATTCCCACTGATAGAATGCTAAAATATTCTCTAAAAAGGTAAAATAAGTCTACCTTACGAACATTTGTGGAAACACCCATATACTTCTTTGTCGTGTGGAGATCCTGTAAAATATGCATTGTAGACCTTAATGCATTTCACAGATTGGTTAGGTAGAAATAGGTTTTGTAGTGCTAAAACGTGATGGTCCTGGAAATTCAACAGTGATACAAAACAGGAAGAATATTGGAAAGGAAAACTGTGTTTGTAGTGTCAGTGCAGACTGGGGGGTGTGAATAATATGACACCATTTTCTTTCCTAGTTAAAGTAAACTGTTGCATGGTTGGGTTAGACCTTGTAGATCAGATATTGTCTAGTATTAGCGCATAAAATGTTGGTCACCTATGAGGTTTCACCTGTTGGTGTGTTATTTTGTGTGAAAACCAACCAGTAGGCATGGCATGGGTAAGTGTTGAGTAGAATTAAACCTTTTTGTCTATATGATGGTTAGATTGCAGGATGTTTTCAGCAGACTGCAGGTAAATTATATATTTTATTAACTTTCAGATATGAGCTTATTTTACAAACTGTTATGGAATTGTTAGCATAAGTCACAAAGGGGTTATATATAGTACAGATGTTCACGGGGTGAAAATGATACATTATACTTGAAGGCTTGATTAGGGTGGCAGAGAAGGAATTAGTGTTCATGGAAATTTTAATATGATGGTTATTTCCTGGATTACACTAATGACAGACATTAAAAAAAAAATCTAATCCTTCTTGATATCATATAGAGACAGACCTCTGACACTTACAGACCACAGTCAAGCAAAAACAATTGTAGACGTCATAGCTGCAAATGGCACGGAAGACAGGATCCTAGAGCTGGAAGAGGACAGTCATTTGGAAACAAGCGATCATCAAATATTGTCCAGACAATCAGAGGTATGGGATTTGGACTTTAAAAATGGAACAGTGCCTTAGATATGCCCTCTCAAACAGTACAATGGCTGTGCGGAAGAACAATGAGTCAACCTTCAATCTGCAGTCATAGGGCCCCCAATCTATTCCATTGTGTGAAAGAAATACACATATCAAGAGGAAGGAATGAACCATTGTTATTCTCAAATGATGCAGCATCAAAGATCCTGCAAACAATACTGGACATGTACAGAAAGAAATGAAGAGGAAGTTGTAGGTCAATATCAAGTAAAGAATGCAGGAGAGGTAAAACAAAAGCTATTTAATTCAAGAAGTGAAAGAGGCACATTTTACAGATATATTAGAAGACAAAATATTAATTAAAACAAATTAATAGCAAAACATGAGTGAATGGCAGAATAGGTTATTAAAATAAAGGAATTGTTAAATGGTTACAGCCACTTAAAGACAGAGATGTAAAATGTATCAATTCAACCATTTGTAGTGCCCAGGGTAAATGTGGTGATTACAATCCTTTGAAAGAAAAATATATGTAAAGAACTACATAAAATAAATGTTGTTAAAAACAGCTGAATCAATAGATTCACCCATAAACTCTCAAAGAACTGTGGAGATATCCACTAACTTCATTAACTAATCATTTTAATAATTTACTGCAAGCGTTAACATTCCAGGAAAAACTGGAGAAAGCAGATGTGATTCCCTTCACAAGAGGAAGAAGACTTATGCCACAAATGCTAACCTATCAGTTTGATTTCAGTTCTCTGTAAAAAACAATGAAGGACCACTGTTGAAAGGCAGACTATTTGAATATGTAAAAACCAATGCGGGGTACAGGAACCAAAGCTACATAAATTCACAGTAGAGTCATCATGCCAATCAAATCCAGCAAAGATATTTAATCAGTAGCCACAATGTAAAATCTGAAAAGGATGGTAGATATGATATTCTTAGACTTAGCAAGATATCAGTTTAATGATCCCACAATGTGATGGTAAATAATCAAATCAGAGGGGTCTAAATAAATGCTAGCTTGATAGCTGTGGCAAAAAGTTGATAAACTGCAAGCCACAAATGAAATTTACTTGGATGAGATGATAATGGAATAACAGAAGGGTTAATTCTTGGGGTAATCATTCCAATGAATGATATTGCAGAAAATAGGGTAAGAAGTATCTGACTCGCAGATCATAAGAAAATGTAATGTACTAGTGAAGGAACAGGGTCATATACAAGGATTTACTGAAAGACTAGGTAATACTGACGGAATAATGTTATATCGGGCAGTGTAAACTAAATGAAAAAAATGCGATACATTTGGGAGTAATTAAAAAAAAGGAAACACATGACAAGAATAAATTTGGAAAAAGAGCTGGAAGTATTCATATTAGATCATCAAATGGTAAGCATGTAATTTGAAAAAAAATGCCAGCAAGGAAGGGTGGTACGATGTTGGAGGAGGAAGCATTTCTAATAGAAATCAAATTATTCAGGCGCAGTATAAACAGTAATATCCCCTTTATGCATTTGTAGAGCTCATCATCTTAAGAACATTTATCATATGGAGGCAAAGAGAAAAATGAAGAAAATGGTTTGCTGTTTTAGCAGAAGAAATATAATTTAAAGAAAGAGACAATAAAAGTTTTGAACACATAAAGCCCTGAAAAAGATAAAAAACAGAAAACTAACATGATAGGAACTCTTTAAGTAAGACAATGGTACCAACTACGTAGTACTCTTTAAGAAATGACTGAGAATAAAAAGGTATAATCTGAAGAAACACACAGCATGGTTCAAAGATACATGAGAATCTGAAGATGAATTATTTCACAGAAAGAGTGGGAGGTAATTGAAACGGTATACCTAAGGATGTAGTAGGTTCATAGGTTCATAAGTGTTTATTAGGCTAATGACCACAAGGGCCTTTTTAAACCTAGCCATGCGTCCCAAATCCCTGACAAGTTCTGGTACTCTTGAAAGTGTAAGCAAAGGCTTGGGAGATGAAACATTTGCAAACAGGGGCTTGCAAGATGAACCATTTACAGGCTGCCTGTTTCCATTAGAGACATAGGTTGCAAACCAGGGATGCATTTACTCTTCCCTATCCAACTGTCCAAGTTACACTTGAACTGGGTCAGGAAGGAAGTGTGCTTCACATGGACAGGGAACCTGTTCCAGAGACATGGTAGTCTCTGGGATACATACCTGTCTCTCCAGCAGGTCCTATTTATATCACAGGTAAGGTTTAAGTCTTTAGAATGGGTAATTCTGGTGCTATTTGTTTTGCAGATATGCAGAAGCTCCATCAGAGTGGGGTCTGACAATGCCTTGTATGCCAGGCATAGATCTCCCTTCAATAACCTGTAGGAGACAGAATACAGGGAAAGAGTCTTGAGGCGGTCTGCATAGGACATGTTACTTATGTCCTGTATTCTTTTAGTGAGGAACCTCTGTAAATGTTCCAGTTGCTGGATACGCTTGGTTAGGTACATACCAAAAGGGGCATTGTACTCAATGATAGCTCTGATGCATGCCAAATGCAATGGAACAATGACTTCCATAGACCTAGATGCCATACCTTTATTTATAAGTTGCATATCATAGAATGATTTCCTCACTACTATAGACACGTGATGGTCAAAGACTAGATTACTCTCTATGTGTGTCCCCAGGTCCCTGACTACTGAGTCAACTCTTAGGGGTGTGTTGTCAATATGATAGTTGCCAGGGGTAGATAACTTCCTGAAGATACTATTATGCATTTTTTGGCATTTAGTTGTAGTCCATGGCTATGGCATCAGTTGTTTGCCTGTGTCAGCCCTTCTTGGAGAACATTTGTGTTGGTGAGTGATTCAATAATAGCTCCTAATTAGCAGTCATCTGCATATTTAGTCAGCCAGGGGTCACTGATATTGTCCTTGACTTCAGAGAAGCAACTGCTAAAAAGGAGCAGTCCCAGGACTGATTTCTGAGGGACTTCTCTTGTGACTGGCCTCTTTTTAGTGGTGGGCTCCCCAATTCTTACTTACTGGGTCCTGTCAGTAAGCCAGCTGGCTATCCACTGAGTTACATAAGGGTTTGTATCTAACCTCTTAAATTTGTCAGCAATGCCCAAATGAGGGGTTGTATCAAATACCTTGGTCAGGTCAGGGTAGGTAGTGTGAACCATTTTGTCCTGATCCATTTCTTTGGTGACCTTCTCAAAGAAGTCCACCAGGTTGAGTAGGCATGACCTGCCCATGATGAAAGCAAATTGTGTTGAGTCCAGTGTCTGGAGGTTTCCTATGTCATTATTAATCATTTCCATGATACATCCATGGCTTTGTAAATGAGACTAGTGAGACTTATGGGGCTGTAGTTTCCATGGTCTGTAGATGGCCCATCTTTGTGCAGCGGGATGACTGTTGCTGTTCATCATTCATGAGGAACAAAGCCTGTTTAGAATCTACAATTAAATAGCAATTCCATAGACCCTGACAGATCATGTTTCATGCTATTTAGAAGGCATCCTGGGATAGTGTCTGGGCCTACTGATGCAGTGCTCTTGACATTAGAGAGAACACTAAGGACCTTTTCTCTAGTGATAGTAGAGGGAGTTTTATATTTGAAGGTATTTCCTGAAAGATGGTTGATGAGGAGAGAGGGGTAAAACTAGTGCTGAATTAAACTGGCCAGTAGGTTTGCTATATCTTGTAGATTTTTTTTTTTAATTTCTCCAAGTCTTTGGGTTTCTAATACCATGATGGGAATGGACCCCATTTCTAAGTCAAAGTATAATTAAAATTCACAAAATTAATATTGTTTCAATCTTTAAAATTAACCATAAATGCTCTTTGCAACATCCACAATGTGATCAGTAATGACACCTTCTGTAATTCATATGGAGTTACGTGTACTGGAAACATATCAAAGTATGATCATAAATTCTTTTTTATAAGACTTATTGCTCCACCTACTATTAGAACTGCCTGGGTATCTTTTTTCCATATTGCTCTCATTTCTGCATGCAAATCCTGAAATTTTATGACTTTGTGCCTCTCTGTACATAAGACACCGAAGCCACTAGATGTAGCAATTTCTATGATCAATTATTTATTTTATTATTTATTTACATTTGTTAACCAGGTTGTGTACAACTGGGCAAAGTAGTCCATTTTTAGAGGAGACCTGGAGTCCAAGTAGTCATGAACACATATTAGCAAAAATGCATTTAACAAAGTTACCTAAGAATACAAGTACTCATGAACACAGATCTTAGCAAAAAAAATGCAGTTAGCAAAGTTACATAAGAAGCAGTTAGTCATGAAAGGGTATAGTATAATATAATACGGAGATATACAAAATCTATCATACAAAAGTCTATCAGAGAATAAGCAAGCCGATTTGAAAAAAAACATGAGATTATAAATAGCACTAGCTGCTCAAAGGTGGTGAAGAGAGGTACATGAGAAGGGAGCTGTAAAGTAATAGGAGAAAGAAACTAGCCACGAACAATACACAGGCAGAGCCAGTTGCTACTGAGATAATCTTCTAGCATTTTTTGAATGAGGACGTTATTTTTTTGGATGTGCTGAGGAAGACCATTCCAGTCCTTAGCTATTTAGTACAGGGAGTGGCCATAATAGCTGTGAGACTGGGTAACTTTTAGCATTAGTCTGTTGGAAGACCTAAGGGACCTGCTGCTAAAGTTAGGTTGGACCAGGCTTGAAAGTGCAGGGTGGTTACTGTGGCTGTGTATGACTTTATGGACAAAGGTAAGTTAATTTAGTGTTAACAGGTTGGGAAGTTCCAGACAGTTGAGTTGTTGAAGAACAGGCCAATGATGAGCTTTATGGGGTTGATTGGCAGTGAACTTAGCTATTTTGTTATAGCAGGACTCTAGGTTATTAAGGTCAGCCTTGTGCACATTGGTAAAGATATGTGAGCTGTACAGGAGGGTAGATAGTCAGTGAGATCTAGCTATGGCTAGTCTGGCTTAGTGTGTAAGGTATGGTTTGGCTCTATAGAGATCTCTTAAGTTTGGTGTGGACTTCTTTGATTGTTAGGAAGATGTGAATTTTAATCTATCATCTATAGTAACACCTAGGACCTTGGTCTGATTTGTAGGTTCAATTGTTGTACCATTAGAGGAGTGAATAGCGAGAGGTAGTGAGCTGAGCTTGGATGATTTGCTTGTGAAAATCATTAACTTGGTCTTGTTTGGGTTGGATGAGTTGATGGTTGAAGAGGTAATTTTCAATGTCCTGGAAAGATTTTTGCATTTTATGTTGAAGTTCCTGAGGGGGAGAGGGCTGAGCAGATAAGGGTGGAATTGTCAGCATATTGGATGATAGTAGCAAGTTGGGTTGTGGAATTTAGGTTGTTGGTAAATATGACAAAGAGGAGGGGACCAAGTATGGTGCCTTAGCGTACCCCAGTGGAGATTGGTAGTAGCAGGGAGAGTATGTTATCCCATTTTGTAGCCTGTTGTTGGTTAGACAGATAGCTGTGGAGCTATGTTAGGGATGATGAATTGAGGTTATAAGTTGCAAATTTGTTGAGCAGCAGTTGGTAGGATACAGTGTCAAAGGCATTTGACATAGACAGGAAATTTGCTGAGACTAGCTGTCCTTCATTTTCCAGGTGACAGATAACATCATTAAAGGTTATTAGTGCTGTGTTTGTACTATGTTTAGGTCTGAAGCCATGCTGAGAGCTGAATAGTAGGATGTTAGTGGTGAGGTGTGTCACAAAAGGAAGTACTACCAGCTCAGCTGCCTGGAATTTTGTAAATAATTATATGTCATTTGTGAATATCAACATGATTCATATAAGATGTTTTTGCTATAGATGCATTAGAGCTGTATATCATATAAGATGGTTTGTACAGACCTTGAATGGGAGCGTGAAAAAAGAAGCAAGCGAGTAGGTGTGTTTAAGGATATCCCTGCAGATGTCCTGACAGGGAATGATTTTGATAATGCAGTACCTTGTGTGCATGCAGTTACACACAGTCAGGCTTGGAGACAACCATGTGGGTCTGGTAGCCTGGGGGGGACCCAGACCGACCGCATACTTGTAGCCAGGACTGGAGAGGTGGCTACTTCAGGAAGGGAGCTACCTCATAGCAGTCAGACTGAAGATAAACCACAGTTGCTTTTGGGTACTGATGTTCTCTTTGACAGAGTGACTGCAAGGGCAGAGGTGAGTTGTAGTACCCAGGCTGACAATGAAACACAACTGTCAGAGAATACCAAACTTCCTGCGGAAGGGGAGCTGGGAAGGGTTACAAAGAGATAGTTAAGACAGGCTTAGCTCTCAGACCCTACATTACAGGGCTTAAGAGAGGTAGCCAGAGAGGTGCCTGATTCTCAAGGAAAAGGGTTATCTGTATACTGAGACTAAGGGTTATTGTATAGAGAGGTGGACCCCTGAGGGAGGACTAGAAGGTGAAAGAATACAGAAGTTGGTAGTGTCCAGAGTCTACTATCTGGCACTTCTAACCATAGCCCATGACGTTCCCTTAGCAAGTCATAAGGGCATAAAGCATACAAAAAGACATATTATGAAGAACTTTTATTGGCCTAAGATTTCCAGAGATGTAACAGGGTACTGCAGGACCTGTGAGCAGGGCCAAAAGATAAGCAAGACAGGAGAAAAGGTCAAAGCTCCTTTGATACCTTTGCCTGTGATTGAGGAGCTATTTCAGAGGGTAGCTATGGATATTGTGGGGATTCTGAGTACCCCAGTTTTCACAGGGAAGAAGTACACCCTATCAGTAATAGATAATGCTACCAAATATCTTGAGGTGGTGGTTCTGTCCTCCATCAAGGCAGAAAAGGTGGCAAATGCTTTGTTAGAGATTTTCAGCAGGGTATGTTTCCCAAAAGAAATATTGACTGACATAGGTGCCAATTTCATGTCAGACTTGCTGGCTTGCCTGTGGAAGCACTGTGGAGTGAAGCACCTAAATACCACTCCTACCATCCCCAGACTAATGGTCTGGTTGAGAGTTTAAACTCTACACTAATGACCATACTACAGGCATTTGTAGACCAGTTTAAGAGGGAGTGGGACAGCTATTTGCCCCATCTATTGTTTGCTTACAGGAGGTACCCTAGGAATCCAGAGGGTTTTCAATCTTTGAACTTCTGTATGGACATAGGGTGAAGATACCCCTAGATGTGATTTGTGATGAGTGGGAGGGTGAGTGTGAATCCCACAATGTCTGTTGTGGTATACGTCCTGAACCTCAGGACAGGTTCAGGGAATGCATGGCAGAAGCCCAACAGCAGAAAAACGTTTGGTATGACAGGAATGCTAGATCTAGACAGTATGCTGTGGGGAAGTATGTCATGGTTCTTATTCCTGTCAGACACAACAAGCTGTAGGCAGCTTGGGGGGGACCCTTCAAAGTGGTAAGGAAGATCAGTGATGTTAACTACATGATAAAACTACTAGGCAGGGCCAGAAATTGTACTATGTTAACATAATGAAACCTTACCATGATAGGGAGCCCCTGGTGCTGAGTATTTACAGTGGATGGCAAGAGGAGTCTGAGGGGGATCTGGTGACTGATCTCAATGAAGCTTGGACTGACACCTCAGTGGAAGGGGTAACAATGTCTCCACAGCTATCCCCTACTCAGATTTGAGAAATCTGAGCAATGTTACAGGAGTTTGGGGGCATGTTCACTGGGAAACCAGGATGCACCCACCTGGTGCAGCACCATGTGGATACAGGACCCCAAAGGCCTATTAAGCAGGCCCCTTATAGGGTGCCTGAGAGAGTCAAACAGACTCTGAGAGAGGCGATGCAGGAAATGTTGGAACTAGGGATAATCCATGAGTCCAGTAATCCCTGGGCCTCCCCAGTGGTGCTGGTACCAAAGAACAATGGCAACACCAGGTTCTATGTGGACTACAGGAAATTAAGTAGTCACACAGCGTCAGATGATTACCCCATACCTAGGACAGATAAAGCCCTAGAGCAGCTGGGTGGGGCTAATTATCTTACCACTATTGATCTTATCAAGGGCTTCTGGCAGGTGCCCTTGACTCCCAGTGATAGAGAAAGATCAGCCTTTGTGACTCCCTTTGGCTTGTATGAGTTCACAAAGATGCTCTTTCGGATGAAAAAATGCCCCAGCAACTTTTCAGAGGCTGATAGATCATATCCTAGCAGACACAGGAGAGTCTGCCCTTGCTTACTTGTATGATATTGCCATCTACAGCAATTCCTGGCAAGAGCACCTTCAGCTTGTCAGAGAGGTGCTAGACAGACTACTGAGAGCAGAGTTGACCATTAAGCCCAGTAAATTTCAGGTGGGTATGGCAGAGGTCTCCTACCTAGGATGTAGAGTGGGGTGTGATAATATCAGGCCAGAACCTGTCAAAGTGGAAGCAATTGAAGCATGGCCTGCCCCTGTTACCAAAAAGCAGGTAAGGGCATTCTTAGGAATAGCAGGGTACTACAGAAAGTTTGTCCCCAATTATAGTACCATAGCTGCATCCCTCACAAACCTGACAAGGAAAAACAGACCAGATAAGGTAGTGTGGACTCCAGCATGTGACCAGGCATTCCAGAAGCTTAAAGAAGGTTTGGATGGACCCCCTGTGTTAGACAGTCCAGATTACTGCAAAGAATTTGTCGTGCAGGTGGATTCTTCAAACCATGGGCTGGTGGCTGTGCTCAGCCAGGTTTCCTCAGATGGAGAAGAGCACCCACTAGTATATCTCAGTCATATGCTTTAACCCAGGGAGGAATACTATGCAGCTGTTGAAAAAGAATTTCTAGCCATAGTGTGGGCACTGCACAAACTTCATCCTCATCTGTATGGAAGAAATTCACTGTAGTTACAGTCCACAATCCCTTAACATAGCTACATCAAGCCAGCCAGCAAAATGCAAAGTTACTAAGGGAGAACCTAGGGTTGCAGACATATGACATGACAGTGCAGCACCACAGTGGGGTTAGCAATGCCAAAGCAGATGGGCTCTCAAGACAGGGAATGAGGTAAGTTATTTCCACATAGTCTCATCCCTCTCAAGCAGCATTTCTCAAGGGTCACTTGAAAAACTAGCTTGAGTCTTCAAGGGGGGGAAGAAATGTCACAAAAGGACAGCCATCCCAGCTGTCTGAAATTTTGTAAATGGTTAAGTGCAATTTGTAAATGTCAACATGCTTCATATAAGATGCTTGTGCTACAAATTTATTACAGCTGTATGTCATATAAGATGGTTTGTACAGACATGTACTAAAGAGGTATTTTACAAAGTACTGTTTGAAATGTATCCACAGTATACCATACTGGAATAGAACAGAAATGCACATACACTATTTAACTATTTAAATGTATATATTTTAACAGGGGAAATTGAAATACAGGAGGTTAACTTGCAAAACTTCAGAATAATAGCTGAAATTAAATAACTTCATGGCTAGACCATAAACAAGATGTTATCTTTCAATTTCAGTGAGCAACAGACACAATGTCTGTGCTGAAGCTTTCTGTAATGTCTTGGAAGTGTTTTATTGATTTATGACTTCCAGGATCTACAAAGATCTGAGGAAAAGTCCTATGTATTTTCATAGGTGGATGCTAAATACTGCTAGCTTTCAGCAGTGAGGGTTTTACCTGGGATAAAGTAAGATGACAAAAAATGATGCCAGTCTGCAAGCTATCCCAGCAGTAGTATTTGAGATATTAATTTAAGAATTGTCTGAGAGAAACAGAACATTCTGTAGTTTGTCTTTGACCTGACCAGATGACCCATTCACCACACATTTGCATTGCTCTGAAGTAAGTTATTAGGGTATAGTAATTTTTTAGATGCAGTCAGGAAAATAGCAAAACTTAATTTAGATGTTTCTTTATTTATATGAGACTGCCCTGAAATGTTGTTTTAAATATCCCTGTGATTTTGAACTCTGATGTTACTGTGATTATATACTGAGTATTTTCTTGTTCTTTTATTATTTATTATTAAATATATTTAAACATTTCATTATGGCTGATCTGGCTAGAGATATTTAAGTTCTGAGACTACTTGCATATTTATTTGGTGACACTGTGTAGGCCACTCCTAGTAGCCTTGCCCTTGGTCAAATTGTTATTTGTATTAACAATAACATTACACAGTAAGATTGGGCATGTTTGTTAAGGGCATTGAAGTAGCTGATGATGAGTGACTGGTGGCAGGGGAAACTACCATATAGCTTGGACAGAAGGGTGCATAGCTAATACACCTGTGCCAACCTTTCCCAGGTGTGTGTGTGTCAAACACAATAAGTAAGTAATAATAAGTAATTAAGTAAGTCAACCCTCAAAGAGTGTGTGTGTCAGCTACTTGGGCAGGGACACAAAGCATTGGTTGGACAGAGACGGTGCTGGAGGTCTTGGGTTGGTCACACAGCTGAGATCTCAACTCTGTAAATGTGCCAGTGGGGAGTCTTATTGGGGATCTGAAGGAAGACATAGAAACCAGCCATGGTCTGACTGTAGTCTCTGTGCACTCTTAAGGGGAATTGCTCCTTACTGTGTATGTACTTGTCATCCTCCCAATGTGCATTCCCCACTGATGCCAGTGGTGAGGATTGAGGCTCCTTAATTAAAGGCCCAGTGGCGGGGTATCACAAGGTGATGCATGAGTGGCTGGTGCATACATTTTTCTAGGATTTTGGCTATGGAAGAGAGGATGGCATTGGGTCGGTAGTTTGCAATATCTCTAGAGGGGCCACCTTTTAGAGGGGTATGATGTGAGAAATTTTCCAGAGGTGAGGCACATACTGTTTTGAGATAGAGTGATTGATTAGGATAGATATGGTGTAGGAGATGGCTGGAGCAGCTACTTGTAGAAATTTGTTGGGTAGATATCAACAGCAAGACAGCAGAGTTTTAATTTACTTAAGTTTTTTTTATGTAAGTAGTTTGAATGGGTTTCATGGAGAAAGAGTTTGTGTTTTCAGAAGTAGAGGAGGGGACTGTGAGTGGTAGGTTTTCTTTGCTATCTGGGGGAGGTGATAGAGTTGATGAAGTGAGAGTTGAACTGTGATGTTAAGGGCTTAGTATTATTAGATGTGGAGGTAGCAGGGATGGAGATTTTACCAGGGTGAAGGAGATGGTTGTTATTTTACCAGAACATTTGTGGGTTGTGTTGGTGCTTTTGTTGGCAGGTTAGAAAGTAATTATTATTTTTTTTTATCGTTGATGACTTTTTCTTAGCTTGGTTTCTTAATTGCTGCTATAGGGTGAAACCACTTTTATCTTTGGTTGTATGATATAGTGACAAGACTCTATCCCTTTATTTAATTAAAAGTTTAGTCTCATTAGATAGCCATGGTAATTGTTTGGATTTGTGGCGTAATTTACTGGTGGAGGCAAGATTGTTTAAGATGTCAAGGAATTTGCTGTTGAAGTATTCGACTGTAAGGTCTAGTTAATGGAGACCAATCACATTGTTGAAGTAGTAGATTAAATGTATCACGGGAATACTTTTTCTGGCTATGGGTGTATGCGAAAGGAATGCAGGTTTGAATGTGAATTCTTTTCTTCAGTAGATATATAGGGGCATGGGCACTTAATGTGATTGGTAGATAGCCAGCTTGAAACTCCAGGTTTGGCTTGTTCATCAATATCCAGTCAAGTAGTGACTGTTTTTTGGAATGTTTGTCAGTGTGGGTGGGACAGGTTATAGTTTGGGTGAAATTCTATAAATTAAGAAAGTTGGTAGGACAGTTAGAGGAGCAGGAGAGCCAGTCAAGATTAAAGTCACTAAGGATGATTGTTTCTTGGCTGAAAGAGGAAGCAGACCAAGAGAGGAGGGATTCTATGCTGGGAAGGTTGTTACCTGGGGGCAGGTAGGTAGCTATGATATTTGATGGCTTTATAAGGATTAACATGTAGGTAAGTAATTAGACTTTCAGCACTGGGGATGTCTGCGGATGTACAATTTAGTTTTTCTACTTTAAGAGATTCCTTAAACATAATTACCACACCCCCACCTTGTTTGTTTAGCCTATCTTGTCTTATAATATTGTAGCTATTTGTTGTAATTTCAGAGTCTTTGATGTGGGGTGTTAACCAGGTTTTAGTTATGACAGCTATGCCTGGAGAACAGGTAGCCAAGGCGGCATGGAATTTAGTGATTTTATTAACAAAGTTTTTGAGACTGAAATTTGTTATTAGAATATCTGAGTTAGAGGTTATAGGTAGTGAGGTATATAGAGTATTTACAGTGAGATTTTGATCTGTTGTAGAAGAAAAGGAGTCTGTGGAAAATTGTTGATTAGGATGGAAGTCACAGTTGGGTCCTGGGTTTGGATGGATATCAGAATGAAGTTTTATATGTGTTAAGGAGTGCAATGTTAGGTTTTTTAGTTTTGTCTATAGTCAGTTGTATTTGTAAGTGGACAACCAAGGGCTGGTGAAGTGCATATATTTGAAAGGCAAGAGAACAGTGTTGTAGTTGTGGCATAGATGAGGGCTGATATAACTATAAGGTTTAGATAGTAGCGGAGGTAGGAGTGGGGAGCTGTGCAGGTCTATATTATAACACTGAAGTCTTAAAACTTCAAATGTTACAATATCGACCCCTATTTAGCGAACACTTGAAATAGCAAAGTTGCAGAACACCGAATATTTTCCTAGGGAAAGTATTCAGTGGGCCATTTCTGCGGCTTTGCTATTTCCTCAACTGTGGTGCAAAGGTGATGGACCGGGTTAAGTTAAGTGTGTGAATGGACCGAGGTAAGGTGAGTGTGTGATAGTTAGGGACCTTAGGGATAGGGAGCGGGTAAGATGACAGTGCGATAGTTAGAGACCTTAAGGTTAGGGAGCAGGTAAGGTGAGTGTGTGATAGTTAGGGACCCTAGGGATAGGGAGCGGGTAAGGTGAGTGTGCGATAGTTAGGGACCTTAGGGTTAGGGAGTGGGTAAGGTGAGTGTGCGATAGTTAGGGACCTTAGGGTTAGGGAGTGGGTAAGGTGAGTGTGTGTTAGTTAGGAACCTTGGGGTTAGGAAGCAGGTAAGGTGAGTGTGTGTTAGTTAGGGACCTTAGGGTTAGGGTTGGGTTAAGGTAAGTGACTAGCTAGTAGTGTGTGTACGGTTTAGTGTAGGACTGTGTGAAGTGTGTATGTGCGGATTATGTATTTTGGTGTGCTTGTGCTGTGTGTGCGTGTATTCTCGGAACAGCAAATTTTTTCCCTTGGAAAAAAATTTGCTGTTCTGGACGTTCGAGTATATCACATTTTGAGATTCCAAGGTCAAGCTTATGGTGTTCAACATTTTGGAATTTCGATAATGTGATATAGACCCAGCTGCGCTTAGGCGATGGCAAAGAGCTGTGAGAATATTGTTGGTTGGGTGAGAGTGAGTGTAAGACGACTGTGGTGGGAGGGGTGTGGAAAGATGCAGGAGGTGAGATGATTGGTGAATTTGTTAGGGGTGTGGTTTACTTAGGTATAAAAGTATTGAAAGAGGGGGCTCGGTGGGAATGGGGGTAGGGTAGGGGAGCAGATTGAGCCTGAGTGTAGTGAGGGCAAATGGAACAGGTTGGACCAGATAGCAAGCAACAGTGCTCTGTCAAAACAACCATTAAGGTAAGAAAAGGCTTTACATTTTGTTAATTTTCTAGTTATATCTGTGGGCAAAGTAAAAAAATCTATTGGCACCATTAAAGCAGAAACAATGTGTATAATACAGTCTTTAGAGAGAAAAAATGAAGAAATATGTATGCTGCTTGCACTGAGCAGAAAAGTAATTTAGTAGCACTGAGGAGTCATAATTGGCAGTGTGAGGTACAATACTAGGCTGAAATAGAGATTAGCAGTTGCAGGCGGGGAGCTACTTCCTTGCTGCTGTGTTGCACAGGAAAAAAACACCACACTGCCAAATGTTTAAACTAGGCAAAACTGTGGTATTGACTGGAAAGAAAAACAAAAACTTTTCTTAGCACCTACAAATTAATGTAATTGTTGGTCAGGGTTGCAGTCTTGAAGAAAAATTTCAGTCACAGATTCTTTTGTAGACCTCTGTGTATGGGGTGGTGATTGCTGGGAAGTAAGTTAATCAAAGCAGGAAGGGTAAAAAAAGTAATGTAATGTTTGGTCTGGGTTGCAGTCTTGAATGAAAATAGCAGTTGCTGATTATTTTGGAGAATATTGTGTATGAGGTGATGATTTTGGGGTAGTAAGTTAATCAAAGCAGACAGGATGAAAAATTAATGTAATTGTTGGTCCAGGTTGCAGTCTAGAAGGAAAATAGCAGTCACAGATTATTTTGCAGAACACTGTGTATGGGGTGGTTATTGCTGGGTACAAAGTTAATCAAAGCAGGCAGGGTGAATTTTTCCTTTCTTTCTGGCATGGATCGGTACACTTCAGTATTTAACTTCTCCCTTCCTTCTTTCTTTTTCCAACAGCACATATTATAATCTAGATAACTCTGATACTATGTTGCAGGTGACTCGGTAATCACTACAAGAGGATCATGTGTCTTTTGTTTTTTGTTCATGGACTACTATATCTGGTTTTCTTGCATCTATTTTTTGGAACTGCTGGTAATGGGTGATCCCAAGTGATATAACCGTCATCATTTTCTATAATGTTTTGTGGCTCATGTTTAAGTGCTTTTCAGTTACTTCGATATTATAATGTTTGCACAATTCCTAATGCAACAGCTTTGCCACATTATTATGCCTTTCGGTATGCAGTCTTTCTGTCATTAGTATATCACAACCAGCAACAAGATGTCTGACTATTTTCAATTCTATTTTATAAAACCTGCATTTGTCTGTTTCTCCCACATGTTCAATGGACTTTGTACACCAAAGTATACATAGTCCACGATCTTGGACCACCAGTATTAACCTTTTGTCTTTTGGGTTAAAGTCACTTCCCCTTAACCATTCCTGTGTTCAATCCTGATCAACATGATGTTTTTTCCAAGGTAAGCTACTAGGTTTTCTAAAAACATTTCTTTCCTTTAAGTCCACTCTGATATCTATGATTGCTTAAAGAGTAGGTATATTGCTTATGAGTTGTTTAAATATCTAGTGGTGGAGTATTCTTTTGTTCCTGCCTTACATGGCCTCCAAAAATATATATAAAGAACATAAACCATGAGACCTATAGTCTCTGGATGAGGTTGGCTTACTGGTCCACTATCAATATATGTTAAATGGATGTTAAGACCAGTTTTAGATAGAGCTCCCACTGCCCTTAGAGATAAGCAACAATTTTTGCAGACTCTCTTTAATTGTTCTATGGAATGACAGGTTCTAGATGTCTCATTGATGGTAACTCTTGATGTATGTTCATTGTTTACTGTCATACCCAATGAGAATGAGCTTGACTATGTTAAAATGTATCTTATGAAAAATATTGACTACTCTCAAGGACAATTTGTGTGCTTATCGAAATAATCCTGGAGAATACTGTGTTTCTGTTTGAGAATAAATATTATATACAAAAGTCGGGAGTTGCAATGGGCACTACTTATGCTAATTCTTATGCTCACATAGAGATGGCACAGTGGGAGACTACCCAAGTGTTAGTAAATAACCTGTTTTCTAGGTTAATTAAGCATTATAAAAGTTTTATGGATGATGTGTTTCTTTTATGTACTGGTCCTGTTTTGCTGCTCAAAGATGTTTTTTGTGCTTTTTGAATTAATCTGCTCCCTTTCTTACATTTACCATGAGGTTCTCAGATAATGAGATAGAGTTTCTGCATGTTAAGATATTCATGACTATAGATACCATGCTCACTACTAGTGTTTATAGAAGCCATGTAGGAGGAATGACATCCTTCATAAAAATAGTATGTGTAGAATAACAGGTGTGTTGTACCATTAAGAAGCATTTCTAACATATGTGTGTGGCATCTGACAGATGATTCCAGTGTTCCTAAGACTGAACAGAAGCAGAGACAATCCCAGTTGCTAAATCAGATCCCAAACTTTATGTCACATGATATGGTTGCATTTCAAAGCCTAGTGTGAAATACACAGCAACTTGGACGTAGTTGTACATATGTATCTAGCTTTGTATAATTGTATGATGAAAATCATTTCTGTGTAAATTGCATATCCATTACTGTCAGTGACAATGTCTAACTTATTTTCTCAAAGAGGGAGGATGTAGAATAGCAGGAGTGTTGTACGTTGAAGAAGCATTTCCAAGATCTGTGTGTGCATATAAATACCAAGAATGTGTTCGCTTCAGTGCCATTTTGAAGGTGCAGCCAGCATATTAACATCTATGTGCATGATAGCTAATCTGTTTATAAGTTAAAGTTACTTAACCTCATTTATGATGTGTTTGCATACAATAAAGCTGCTTGAATACTTGCTTGTTTTATCCTGACCTGGGAAGTGACAGCATGCATCCCTCCAATATTTATAGGAATGCTATGAAAGGGCAAGGGATGAGAATGTCCAGACTGAACAATGAGGACAAAAGCTTCATGGAAACCTTACATAGTTTGAAAAAGGAGTTAATTGATTAAGGGTATTTTTGCAATAAGGTTGAGAGATCCCTAGCCTTAAGCAACATTGACAGGTCAGGCAGAGCTAGACCCTATTTTTCAAATATGCCAGTTGATGGGAACCTTAGGGCCTCTTCTAGAGATAATCAGTGTGATAGATTAAGGGATATCTATGTTTTATTCCTCTGATGTAAAGGCAATCTGTGATATTATTAGGAGAAGTTGGTATGTAATTATGATTGATGAAAATATTAACAGATATGTGGGCAAAGAACCCAAGTACTGCTTTAAAAATAAGAAATCTTTGAAAAATCTCTTATATTATAAAGAGAGTCATTCAGTACAACAACGGACTAAGTGTACAGGCACCTTTTGTTGTAGATCCTGTAGTGCCTGTTCATTTACTGAGAATAGTAATATATTTGTTCATCCTTCTACTGAAAATGTTTTTACTTTCTCATTTTATGTGGACTGTACAAGTAGGTATCTAGTATATTTGGCAAAATGTAAGACCTGCCCCTCATTTTATGTGGGCAAGATGAACGTTCCTTCAGGGATCGGATTTGTGAACATTTATATGAGATACCTAAATTGGATACTAAGAATGCTTTAGCAATGTATGCTTTTTTATGAGGTCCCACACATTCTTTTACTTTTTTAGTGCTACAATTAATATCCAAGAGTTTAAGATTGGGTGATTTGCAAAATAAGACTGAAGAGTATGAGTTAAAATGAATTGTTTTATTGCAAGCTGACAAGGGTTATGGTCTCAATGAGACTATTTAAAACCTTAATTTATTTAAATGAATTGAGCAGCTGCTTTCTTTTTATGTATACATTGCTTGATTTTATTGTAACATTTTTATGCTCTGATGAAGCATCCTGTGCACCATGAAAGTGCTTACCTCATTAAACTTTTTACTTATTTTTTTAGCTGGGCTGTGATCTCTTTGTTGCTTTTGGTTTACTTTTCTTATGACAAAAGGGTTTATGGACTAGTGGCTGTGATTGTAATATTGTGTTAAAAATAGAAAGAGAAAAATTATACATATATCAAGCATGAAATATGTGGAGAAGAATAGGGGTGTTGTAAAATACTGGGGACAACCCAAAACATGTTTTTTTGTCAGTGAAGGACATTTGATAAGTAATTGTGACAAAAGAAAATGTTATATTTGTGCGGAAATAGGACATGTTTATTGCAAAAAAAAATGTGAATTGAAATGTTATATATGTAACAAAATAGGACATTTATGGGTGGATTGAAAAATTAAAATAATGGTAAGAAAAAAGAAAAAGAAAGAGAACAAAATGAACAAAGAGAAGAAATTTCTGAAGTAGCAGAAATAGAAAAAATTGATGAAAAAAATAATAAAGAGGATATCAAAGATGGTTCTGAAATAAGTGGTAAAGAAGACATAAACTGGGAGGTAGTAAAAGGGAAAAAGAATTCTATTGTAAAAGGGAGAAAGACAGAAAAAGAAAATTTAAACTTCACCCTGAAAGGATGATCAACATGACTGTGATCTATATTCCACCTGGTAATACACCTGCTAGGCTTGAAGACTTCTTATTCTGATGTCTTCCACATACTCACAAGAAAACCTTATTCTGGGGGATTTCAACCTTGATTGGTTCACCTATATATCAGACCCACCAACTAATCTAATAAATCTCCATGGCTACCAGCAGCTAGTCCAAATTCCAACTAGATGTGATAAAAAATCTTAAAGGGAATCCACCCTTGACTGGATCCTAACTAACAACCCCACATTGTACCCCCACACAGGCAGTCTCCCAGATACCTTAACCCACACAGGCAGTCTCCCAGATACCTTAAGTGACCACAACATAATATACCTTATAAATAACAGCACAGACCTGTGCAAAACCACTAACTATAAATTGACTAGAAGCACAAAAAAATTCTCTCCTGAGGACCTCAATATTCTACTCTATAACTGTGACTGGACTCCTCTAAAAACCCTTCCACTTGATCAGGCTGTAGCATATTTCAACAAAACATTTCTACAACACCTAGACACTATCATTCCATTGTGCAAAATCAAGGTTAGAACCTCTACAAACCCTTAGCTCAGTAAAGAAACCAAACAAATCCTCAAGTCCAGAGACACTGCCTGGCTTTACTATCAAAAACCAAAGAAACACAAAGCCTAACTAGGTACCAAGAACTGCGCAACCATGCAAAAAATGCATTAGGCTGGACAAAAAATCCTACTACATGACATTACAAACTAAATACAACCCAACCCCTCAAAAGTTTGGAAAATGTAAACCAGCTACTAAAACCCACCCAAAAGACTACCCCCAAACCAACCACCCCTGACACTAAAGTTCCCATCCAAACACAATTCAACTCCTACTTTGTGAACTCAATTATTTCCTTAGTATCATAGGACAGTTCCAACCTCACTATCCACCAAACACAAATAATACTAATACAAGCTTTACTCTCAAAACATTTTCCACCACCTCAATCAAAAACATGCTCTCTAAACATAAAACCTCATCAACAGTAGCCAATCTACTCCCCAGCTATTTCATGAAACTCACAACAGATGCTATTGCTATCCCAATCTCCACTCTCATAAACAGATCAATTGTTGAAAACTATGTGCCCAAACTCTGGAAAATATCCTGTGTTACACTCATACATAAAGGTGGGACCTCCACTGAACTTAATAACTATAGACCCATTGCTATACTCTCCCCCTAGCCAAAATCCTAGAAAAATGCATCCATACCCAGGTGGTAAAATATCTCCTAGACAACAACATCCTGTCACCTACACAACATAGTTTCAGTCCTGCCCATAGTACCACTACAGTCCTCTTCTGCTTTACAGACACAATACACCATCTCATAAATGAAGGTCTGCAGGTGTCAACTCTTTTTTTTGGCTATGTCCAAAACATTTGACACAGTCTCGCACCAAATCCTGCTAAACAACCTAAACCAATATCACCTATCAAATTCCACTCTTACCTGGTTCCAAAGATACTTAACTGACAGGTATCAGGCTATGAAATGGGGAATTCTCTCTCTCCTCAGCTGCCCATAACTATAAGAGTCCCACAGGGTTCTATCTTAGGACCACTACTGTTCACAATTTTCACAAATGATGTCCATACATCCACACAGCATGCATCTATCATTCAGTATGCAGACACTTCTACCTTAATCTGTGCTGCACAAAATATACCCACCCTTCTGCAAACAACTCAACTAGCATTCTCTGACATTGAAAACTACTTTACCAAAGCCCGACTTATCCTTAATCCAAAGAAAACTCAGCTTATGATTATAACCAGTTCTAACAAAAACACTGATAACAGTCAATTCACTATCTACTCCGCAAATGCTACTCCAATCACTCCAGTGGCACAGGCTAAGCTATTGGGAATAACCATAGACTCCCACCTAAAATTTGATAGTCATCTCAACTTAACTATTAAAAAAGGTAACAAAACACAGTTCACCTGCTGAGAAGTCCAATCCTTTAATGTAAAATACAATTCATATGAGCGCTTTCGTCTGCATAAAACAAACTTCATCAGATAAAGTCCCACTATAACTGACATAATTTATAAAAAATGTTTAACCAATGAAATCTTCACATTAATAAAACAATTAATCAATAAAATTCTAAAGATACTGAACATTCAAAATTTAAAGAAACAAGAACGTGTTGGTGGTTGTTTGTATGTATACACACACTTCTAACAGATTAAAAAATAATGCATAATGAAAAATTTTTTGTTAAAAATATAAATAAACAAAAGAATAATCTACAACATTATTTCATGAATAAGTTGATGTAAAATGTATGTTTACATCTAATGTATTGAAAATATATTTATGCCATCTTCAAAGTATATTTGCCTTTCCTGTTAAGATGGCTTTGATGTTTATATACTCATTTAAACCTGGAAAAATATTGGATTTTAATCTTAACTGCCATCTAACTTCCTTCTGCAGTAAAATATTTTTGTTATCTCCTCCTCTGATTTCCAAATTGACCGTGTCTATGATACCAAATTTGAAAGAAGGGACGGGTTGGCACATGGTGGTGTGTTTGTATAAAGCACTGGTCTCTTTTTTGTTTTTTATGTCATTCTTATGTTCGTAAATCCTTTCTTTTAAATGACGTTCAGTTTTGCCCACGTAATAACATGGGCAATAACAACAGGTTGCCAAATACACCACCATGGAAGAATAACAGTTACCCCTACAGAATTTAACCTCCATATTCAACCCATTTTTTAAAATTTGATAGTCATCTCAACTTAACTATTAAAAAAGTTCATGCAAAACTGGGATCACTGTACCATATCAAACCGTTTCTTACCAACAACACAAGATCAGCCATTGCTTGCTCCAAGCTTCTATCCACCTTACTCTATGCATCTCCCATTCTGACTAATCTCAACAAAATTGAACTAAGCAAAATGTAAGCCTGCTATAGCAGAATTGCCCACTTTGCTGCAGATTGCTCATATAAAACTCATCACTGTACTGCTTTGAACCATCTCCAGTAGCTTGGACTGCCCAAACTCCTAACCTACAATCAGCTCTGCCTCTGTCACTCTATATATTACCTCCCCAATAATTCTCCTGCCCTCAAAATCCTAGTACATCACTCAGCCAAAAGGCCTCTTAGATCATCAAACAAACTATTACTAGAAGTCACCAACAGCTATCATAGCTTTGGAGACACACTATATAGTAATTCAGTGGCTAAGAAATGGAACTCTCTCCCCACTAGCATACAAAACACATTGTCCATAGCTTCCTTTAAAAAACTCATTAGGCAACATCACAAGCAAAGTTGTCAGGGCAATGGATGCTCCCCAGGCTAGTGAAAGCAGATAGGGTACACATAATAAGCCTAGGGTACTTGATAACAGTTTTCACTCTTACTCACAAACACTGACTAATGTACAGTGCATGTACTGTACCTGTGTACTATGTATGTATTTTACCTATGTTCCAAATTTCAGCTGTACACCACAAATCTATTAATTACCTTTATTTTTAAATTAATGTTTTCTTGTTTCTTCTCTCCACTGTAACAGTTGCTGTGCTGCATACCACTGTAAAAACATGTCTATTGTAATTTGTGTGTATACTGATCATGTCTAAATATCTAAATGTATCTGGAATTATTTTTCTGTGTGGAGCTTTTCTCCCCAGGCCTCTGCTGAAAAAGGACCTTTCCAGCTCAGTCAGACACCCTCGGTTAACAAATGTAAAATAAAATACATAAATAAAATAAATAAGTGCAAAATAAAAAAGAAAGGAAATGGATGAAAAAAAATATATACAGCTAAAAATTTGGGCTTGGTATAATGGTTAAGGTGTTTGACTCAGACACAAGGCATTCTGATTCTCACCCTTGGGATGGGAATTAGTTAGGTTTAGAATGGCATATTAAGAAAGTTAGCCCAGTAATTAGCTATGAATTTATGAAGCCATGAATATTAAGGAAAAGGGAAAATGAAAATTTTAGAGTTCTTTCTGTAAATGTGAATAGTATTAAGAATATAATAATAAGAATAGGAATTTTGAAGTGGTGTAATACATGTGCAGTACAGCAGATATAATTATATTAGAAGACACAAGGTTTTTAACAAGTACAGAAAGATTATAAACAGAAAATCTATGAGGAGAAAAGAAAATCTGGAATGTGGGAAATGAGAGATGTTCTGGAATAGCAGTATTCTGTAGAAATACAGTAAATATATCAGATGTAAATTTAACAAAAATGGGAAGATTAACCATTGTAGATTTAAAACGGAAAGAACAAGTCTGCAGAATTATAACATTGTATGCTTATACCAACTGTAAAGAAAGGTAAAGCTTATTTCATCACATTATAGACTATGTAGTGATAAATTTGAATATTATAATAACAGTAGAATTTAACTGAGATTTAAGAGGCAAACATAAAAAGTATGGACTTGATATAAGAAAAATGCTAGAAGTTATAAGATGTGATAAGTTAAAACTCTGGAACAAAAATTAATGGAGTTACAAAATGGTATGTATAGAACTGAAATAGATTATTTTATAGTATCAGAATGTTTAGTTATAGGAGAAGGGAATATAGATGAAACAGGATTTTCTGATCATCTTATAATATGGCTAGTGATAAAAGAAAACAAGGAATATATAAAAACATTCAAATGAATAAAAAAGATAAATGAGAAAGCATGGAATGAAGAAGGAAAGAAGTTAGTAATACAGTTATGGAAATATATGAGAAGATTTTATAAAAATTGATGTGAACGGTGGGTGATATTTAAGGAAAAATAGAAACAAAATGTTTTCACAGCTGCAATATGATGTGAAAGAAGTAGGGAAAGAAAAATATAGAATAACATATAACAGTGCATTGGAAAATTGACAACATAATGATAGGAATATGTTGACAAAGAAAAGGAATTATAAAAGAGAAATCAAGAAAAAATAAAACAACTGTTATATAAGCAAAGATATTTTTACAAGGAACAATAGAAGAACTGAGTTACTTAAGCAGATTAATAAAGGAAGATGTTAGTGTAATGAGAAAAAAATCAAAATGTAAAAGGAAAAATAGAAGAAACTCAGGAAAAGATTTTGAATAATGTAGTACAATATGCACAAGAGATGTTTAAAGTAAAAAGGTAGTGAAAAAATGTGTAAAGTAAAAAAGTTAACAGAAAAAGAAAAAAAAAGAGTTTGAAAAGATGTCCTTAAATGAGCTAGATAAAGTATTAGGAGAAGTAAATATCGATTCAGCTGCAGGCCAGATGGAATAGGGTATGAAATATATAAAATTTAAGGGACTGGCAAAAATATTTCTTAAAGATTTTGAATGAATGGTTAACTGAAGGTTTTTTATATAAAAAATTATGTAGTAGAATACTTAAATTCATATGGAAAGGGAAGCTAGAAAATGATCAAAATACTGGAGACCAATAGTATTGAATAATAATGATTATAAGATCTTTATGAAAATAATACAAAACAGCTTTAACTAAAATGGGAAATACTATATATATATATATATATATATATATATATATATGTGTGTATATATATATATATATATATATATATATATATATATATATATATATATACATATATATATATATATATATATATAGTACAAAAGGGAAGGGGTCATAAATTTTTCAAGATACAAAAGTTGTGGATGATATTATGAACAAAAAAGAAGATGCAAAATTGGGCATCAAATCTTATGGGAATAATAAAAGAATATAATATAAATGAGAAATTCAGGATATTATATATATGTCAGCATGGGTCCCCTTCAGTCGACTGAACGTTTACAAGTTCAAACTACATACGTCCGAGACCATATGTTCGAACTTGTAAAAGTTTGATCGGACTGAATGGAGATCTCCGTACAGAGTGGAAAGGGAAGATTTCACATTTCTGCAATGTAGTGTGATCTAGGAGTTAGTATATTTAAGTAAGGGGGTGTGGGGGTGCAGGGGGCGTAGCCCCCTGCTATAGATGTTTAGTTTTGTATTTTTTTGTTTTATGTGTTTTTATTTCAGTGTTTGAACTTTTACGAGTTCGAACATATGGTCTCGGCCATATGTGGTTTGAACTTGTAAAAGTTCACTCTATTGAAGTAGATCTATGTCAGCATATAGTAATAATAAAGTAAAGAAATACTTGTAAATGGATGGCTAAGTCAATAGGGACATATAAAGAGTGGTGTAAGACAGGGATGTCCAATGAGTTGTACACTCTTTGCATTAGTTATGAATGTGATAGTATGGGAAATAAATTACAAAATGAAGGAGGTAGGGTATATAACACCTGAAGTGTTAAGAATTCCAGTTATATTGACATATGCAGATGGCATTATAATAATTGCAAAAAACAAAATTTGGATAAAAGAAGTAACAATTTGCTCAGGTGAGTGTTTAGAGATGATGATAGCTTTAAATAAAGAGAAAAGTAAATATTTAGATGATGTAGTAAAGATCAAGGGTATATATTTTGTAATAAATTAAATTTGTGTTTTAGGTATAAAATTTAGGATTAAGGATGTAAGTATAATTCAATGCGTAAAAACAATAGAAGAAATAAGGCAAACGTCTTTTCTGGAAAACATATAATTTATCATTCAGAAAAAATGACTTATTTGAAAAATTCAGTACTGATGGGAAAATAGCATACTTAGCAAGTGTATTTATGTTGCAACAGTATTTGAAAAGGTATTATTGCAGATAATATTTTTATTTAGATTAAACCCAGTAAAATGAGGAGTTTTGTATGTAAATAAAGAATAAGGGAGTTTAGGGTTAATTAATCCAATGGTATGCACTGCTTCATTGAATTTGTGCAAAGTGTTAAAGAGGATATATCAAAAAGATGACAGATTGTAATAAAACTGTATAAATATAAGTATGATAAATGTTGGGGATGGTAAAAAAAGAATAAGAGAAAAATAGTGTATAAATGAAGAAATAAACCCCCGGATTCACGAATCCTCCATTCAAGACTTAATAAGTCTTACTCAGAGGCTGCAGTTGAACGGTATCACATCAGCGTGCCATGAATATGCATGAGGGCATGCTGACTCAACCCTAAGTCATACACGGACCGTGTAAGAAAGCAGGGGGCGTGTCCGACTGCCGAGCAGTCTAAATGTCCACGCCCCTGCAAGTGTTTGAAAAGCAAAAGCAAATACACAAGCGCGAGTCCACTCAAATGTCCCTGCACCCAACACCACACTCCCTGATATTGTAATCGCCCATCGCAGTTATAAAAAGCAAAACATTACATTTATTTTTTTAAATTCCCAAAATAGCTGCCCGTATTTGCGCGTGTGTGCGCATGTGTGCCCATTTCTTAGCTAGAGTTAGCAATTCTGACATGGAAGAGCATAAGAAAGAATGTTTATGCAAATCACACCAAATAACAATAGCGTAATGGTAGACCGTTCGCACAAAGAAGAGACATTCACGGTTTGAGTCCCACCACTCCCCTTGGTATTTATTTTTAAATCAGTATATGAAATAATACCAGACAAATATGTTTAAACAGTACTAAAACTCAGTGAAATGGCCAATGTATCCGTGAACAAAATAAATATTTTAAACGATCCTGATATATAATTGCCTGCAGTTAAGCAGTGCTTCACCTAGCGCAATAGAATTGCCCATAGTTTAATAACGCTTAACCCAGCGCAATAGAGCTGCCCATAGCAAAATAGCGCTTTAACCAGCAAAATGTATTTGCGCGGACGTGCGCACCATGCCAACCAGGGCATTGTAGGGCACCGAGGAGCAACATAGAGCAAAGTTGCTTAAACGCAGCCACACCCCCTAGCCTGTCTGGACAGTATGAAAATAAAATGAATGATAAGGTTTGAACCCCGGACTCTGTGCATCAGAAGCAAAGTACAGAACCACTAAGCCATGACAACGTAGGGGAAACAGCCACTGTAAAAATACATATACTTACTAATGGTAGTTTAACCATTACTAAGCAGGTCTGCAGTCAGCCGAGAATTAAAAAAAATGGCCAATCACAAAAAAGTGCAGGAAATGCGGCATATTTAAGCCCCATAGGCGGGAATGCATGCCATAACTGATTGTAGCTCACATCTGCAGTTAGAATGGCTGGTGTCGGAGAGGGAACATGCTTCCGAATGCAACATTGGGGCATAGAGGAGTCGAAATACATGGTTTGCTCCTTGTCCACCATCATGAGTCAAGACTCCTGCAGGGCCAGTTCCAAGGGACGGAGTACAAGGAAAAGGCTTGGAACTGGTTAGCTCATGACCTCACCAGTGCCACAGGCATTCCTCGGACTGGTGAGCAGGTCCATCACCACCATGCAGACCTGAAGAGACGGAAGCAGGACCGCCTGAACCAATGGATACTGGAGGCCCGTGGGATGCAGGATGCCCCACAACTGAGTATGTAGCCATGGAATGCAGTATGTAAGAATTGATAATTGAGTATGTATAATGGATAGGTATGTCTCCATATCCCTTCATTTACTTTACAGCTCCAGGTGACAGTGCTGCGAATCAGCAAGCCTATGCTGATAGGCTGCTAAGGCTGCACCACCAGGCAGGTTAGTGATTATTCTTCATGTATTGTTATATAAAATATGGGAGAGAGCATGAAAGAAAGTGTTGTAGTCCAATAATACAGCCATAAAATTGCCTGAATAAGTCCTCTGCATGTACTGTCAGATAAAAACGTCAGAGAGGCAGAAAAAGAGTGTAGTAACCCATTAAGAAAGGTAACATATGTATGGAATAATATCTCTGCATGCACTGTCATATAAAATAAGTGAGTGAGCCTGAAAAAAGAGTGTTCTAACCTATTAATAAAGGTATAATATGTCTTGAACATGTCTGCCATATGCACCATTAAAACAAATAAAGGAGTAAGCTTGTGGAAAAGTGTGTAATGTCATTAATAAAGGTCTAAAACCCGGAGTGTGTCTGTGTCACAGAGCATGAAATATTGTTGTACCCTTGCATTATACAAATAGTACTGTTTGAAAAAGTGCTGGCAACCCAGAATTGTGCAGTCCCATATAAAGTGGATGATGGAAGTGCTAGTAGCTGTGAAGCATATATACAGTCTGCAACAGTCAGTTATTGGCTGGCATGCATAAGTAAATCTGACACACGTGTAGCATGTTATTTTTTTCCCAGAAATGTGAGTGTGTGTCAAGAAATGCAGGGTTCTGTACAAATCGAAGTGAAAATGTCATGTGAAAACATCCCAGATATGTAGATAAAGAAATAGAAATGCAATCAAGAAATATGTAGCAGTAACATCTGCATCCTGGACAGTTAGTATGTCACATATAGGTCAGGCATATATTGAACTAGCCAAACCCATTACACAATCTAATGTATGGTGGCAAGTATAATAATACATGTAGGGGACATACACCTGCAGTCACTAGGAATGTAGGGTAGACTAAAAGGTAATTATAAGATGTTAACCGAGGTTTTTTTCTATACCCTACTGTATGTGCATAAACCATGCAATTCTACACCTCAATGGGTATGTGTAATCTTAAATATTTGTTGGGACATATTTCCTATTGTTCTATAAATATTTGCATTCACATTGATGCATGTGCCCTGTTTAAACACCACAATCATGGTGGCCTGTTGCTACCAAACATCCTTGCATGCTGTTGGAATATCCACTGTGGTTCAATATATGCATGTGTTATGCTTGCTGTTCAACTGTTGGAACCTTGGTGTGTTGGGTTAATGGGAATATTACTGCATGCTGTTACAACTAATCTGGAATGCTGTTGTTTATGTTGTAATTAAACACACCTAACCATAGAATGTATGGGAAGGCCGGTCCCAGCCAACCCACCTGTCCCTCCTCAGCTGGCGAGTGCACCTGGCACCAGCAGGTCCGGTGCCCAGCCCGGGCTCCCCTCCTCCATTGGTCCTGTGCCACCTTCGGGTGGAAGCGCTGCAGGGGATGGGGCTCATCCTCCCGTGCAAGTGTGGGCGGAGAAGGACCACCTGTCACCCTTCAAAGGGTCTGGGTTGTGGTGCGTAGGGAGATCCAGCGTTCAGTCACTGATCCCCTATGCCAGCTCGAGGCGAGAGTGGCACGTCTCGTGGGTGAGCCTGCTTGTCCTACGCAGCCCCCATCACAGCCACCCTCGGGGCTGTGAAGGTGCAGTGGTGACTGTCCATGGGTGGGGATCTCAGTTCCACTGTTACCATCTGTGGACTCATGGGCTTGCGATTTCCAAACATCCGACCCTGTCAATTGTGTTCACCCACCCCATGTGTCATACACCGCCCCTGTATGCATCTTGTCTGTCTTGTCTGTTTACCTCCCCAGCCTACCTCCCCGGACATACCTACTTCCTCTACCTTCCCACTCTCACCTGAAAAAAACAAAAAAAAAAACAAAAAAACAAAAAGGGCAATCTGTACCCACAAAAAAATTACTCCCCATACATAGGTGCCCATTTCGCACATGTGTCCATTGGACATGTAAACTGATAATTATAATTGGCAGTACAACATACTTTGTCATCCTCACCCCTCTCCCAGGGGTGGAAGGTTTCAAATATCTCTCCAAATGTATTGCATATGCACAGCTGTTGCTGGTAAAGAAATGGGCAGCTATGGACCTTCCCTACACCCATCCTGCACATCCCGAGCTTGTTTACCTACTGTCTGTCCCTCTTTGTGCCCCCTTTTTCACCACTTTCCTATCTCCCCATTTTCTTTTCTGTAAAAGAAATTAGCGTGGGGGTTAGTGGGAGTAAGAACTTTTAAACAGTAGTAAGCGGGTTTAAGCGAGTGTGCGCATGTGTGTGCTTAGCTAAGCGTCATGCAAACCCGCGCAAACCTGCTTACAACTGCCTAAAAGTGCCTTAGTCACTCTATGGCAGGGCCCTTGTTCTGCTGAGCAGCAAAAGAAAAAACCTCTGTCAGTCTCAAACCCCAGACCATTGACACAATAGACTGCATGAATTACCACTAAGCCACAGCAGATATACAAATAACTTGGTTCTGAAATAAATATATCATGCATTACAATGAGGGAATGTAAATGGAAATTAGGAATGGTATAACACAAATTCTGTTCTGTGGGTCTTTACCAGCAGTTGTTGTGGAATTGCATGACATGACTGTGAAAGGAGAACCAGCCATCCTAGCAGGGAATAATGTTACAGTAGAACCTTACAAACACCACAAAGTATCAGACCAGGATAAATACTGGCAAAGTTGAATAGGGCAGAGGCCAGACTCCCCAACTGTGACTGCTTTACAGGGATGTCCCGGATTTGTAAACCAATGTTAGCTGTGCCCACCTGAATCACTCTGAAAAGTACTACCTGTAGCCAGACAAGTGTGGAATCACACGTAGTGAATAATGTCAATAGGTGAGAGTAGACACTGCTTGCACGTTAGAAAAGGTGTACTTATACATATGTTCTGATTCCCAAGAAAGTCTCAACTGCAATATGTCAGTAATATATTGCAGGTGTATCTCACTTATATGTACCTTTCACTGAGGTCATTCAAATATATACCTGAGAGTATCTGAGGCCTGGCAGAGGCAGAAACACACAGGCATATCAGCATTACTGCTGTTACACACTCTGCAAATAGCTTTGGAAGGAGTTCCACAACCATGCCCTTATGTAGGAGTACAACACAGAAATATCACAGGCTGTAGCCATGTACTGCTAGCAAACAACTGTGACAATGCCAATGTGCCACTGCTGAAAAGACTGGTGTGGTACACAAAGTATAATCGGCTAACCTCTAGCTACCATCTGGATATGTCCACAGGTGTGAGCTACACAGACAGACTACTTGCCTTGATAGATTAACGGGTACACAGCAACCCTGTATGTTCAGTAAGATAAACCTCACATGATAATAAAAAATGCAATTTGCAGTTCTGCACCCCTACCCAAAGGTACAACACACCTGTGTATTCAGGCAAAAACCAGGGTGTAGGTAGGCATACCCAGTACTGAACTTTGTCCAGTTGTGTTGAGCAGCCTGTGCTAATGTCAACACAAGCAAATCACAAACTGTTCAAAACTGAGTAACGTAATAATTACAGTATAGCAGTTCACAAACACTGCATGTGCCACAGGAATACAGTGCAATAACCACATTTGTATAGCAGTTAATTGTGTAAGTCAGAAATAAAGTACATACTCCCATGTATCCTGCATTAGCATTTGGAGGGGTGAGTACATGCCTACACTGAGAAGTGTGTACTGGAAGCAGCAACATTCAGGTTTGAGTACAACATGCATATAACTGGCTACAACCCTAGCTTCAGATAAGAGACAAATACCAACCTTCTGACTGATACAGCGGTGTCCAGAGCAAACAAGCATGCGCCCCACCTTGGAAAGCTGAAAGGGCTACGCCTACCTAACTTAACATTTTATAGCAGTGGGCTGCAATCTCAGTGAGTAATGCAATCACCACACAGCAGGCTGCATGCAATTACTGAATGCTGGGCAGCAATTGGTGCAGAGGCTGTCACATGCACAAGTGCAGATACCTAGAAAAGCAGGCTGTACCTGCAGTCCACACATGAAATTCTATCATTGCAGGTGCTGGGAAGTAGAGAGTGAGAGAGAGAGAGAGAGAGAGACACGGACACAGACACAGACAGAGACAGAGACACAACAGAGAGAGAAACTGAGACATAAACCGAAATAGAGGGGGAAAACCCAAAACAAACAAAATAAAATAAAATAAAACCTACAAAGCCATAACACACGGAGCAGGGAAATACAAAGGTAAGGTATGTAACTCACATGTATGTGTTGTCATGTAGTAGATGTTCCTGAAGAGTACTCTACACACTGCAAATCATCCATGTGTGGCAGCAGTACATATCTATCTGTATCTGCACATGTGCATAGAGCAAGGGACATACTGCAAATGTTAGTGAAGGGTGGACAGATATCTGTCATTGAAGGTTGATATGTGCATATATCTATGTAGGTCGTAGTGTGTGGCCTAGAAAACAGCATGCAGTGCTGATATATGTCATGTGGTGGTTAAATGCTGTGGGACTGATTTGTCAGATCTGCTGTGTTACAGTTAGTGAGGCCTGCTAATGCTACATGTGCTGAGGACACCCACATGCATTCTGCACAACACTGTGCAATATAATCACATAACTGTACATCCCACAACTGTCGCATAAGTGATATCCCCACCATGAAAGGTGGACTGTACATGTGCCTATATGTACATCCATGTGTACAGCAATGGATATGTACATGTATGTGTATAGGTATGTATATATATATATATATATATATATATATATATATATATATATATAAATATATATATATAAATATATACATATAGAGATAGAGAGGGAGAGACAGAGAGACACGGGGTCATATGTACTGCAACAGGTGTGTGGTGACCAAGGCATGGACTGTAGACAAGTGTTGATACTGCAGTGCCATTCCTCCTTTCCAAAACACTGTACCCATTAACTACCACATAGGTATAGATCTACCTAACAGTGAAGGTGTGATAAGTGAACATGGGACACAGGTAGAGAGTAGCCTCTGCTTTGATGAAGGCAATGCCACACTACACCTGTAATCAGTCTGTGTGGTATGTGTCATGACAACAGGTGTGTCATCTATAGAAATATAGGGCAGTGTTCCCCTCTACTCATCCCAATGCCCTGTGTGGTATGTACCTCACATGACAACTACACCAGGTGAAAATCACATAACTGTACATCCCACAACTGTCGCAGAAGTGATATCCCCACCATGAAAGGTGGACTGTACATGTGCTTATATGTACATCCATGTATACAGCAATGGATATGTACATGTATATGTATAGGTATGCACATATGTGTATATATATATATATATATATATATATATATATATATATATATATATATATATATATACATATAGAGATAGAGAGGGAGAGACAGAGAGACACAGGGTCATATGTACTGCAACAGGTGTGTGGTGACCAAGGCATGGACTGTAGACAAGGGTTGATACTGCAGTGCCATTCCTCCTTTCCAAAACACTGTACCCATTAACTACCACATAGGTATAGATCTACCTAACAGTGAAGGTGTGATAAGTGAACATGGGACACAGGTAGACAGTAGCCTCCACTTTGATGAAGACAGTGCCACACTACACCTGTAATCAGTCTGTGTGGTATGTGTCATGACAACAGGTGTGTCATCTATAGAAATATAGGGCAGTGTTCCCCTCTACTCATCCCAATGCCCTGTGTGGTATGTACCTCACATGACGACTACACCAGGTGAAAAGGCCACAGACATACCTCCCAAAGGGTAATACTGGCTGCAAACAGATGCCCTATTCAGACTGACTCACAAAACCACATCTACACTGTATTGCATACTGGCCACACAGAGGTGACCTCTGCTGGACATACAGAGGTATGTCACACCCATAGCTGGGTGACAACCACCATGGCAACATATCACAATCCCTCTGGGATACATGCTCTAGGGCCCTAAACCTTGTCAGCTCACTAAACAGCACATGCTGGAGGGATAGGTTCCCATCTCAGAGATATGCCATACACTGGAATAGACCACCTAGCAATAGCAAACAAGGCTCCTCATTAGCAGTTGTCATAAATACCCCTGATGATTGTGTGGGAGATTGGTAATACACCCCAAGAAACACCTCTGTGGTTCTGGTTGGCAGGGGCAAGTGAAATCAAAGTACATGTGTGTCAAAGGCCAGTGTAGCACTCACACATGTACTCAATGCAATACCTGCTGTGTGAGGTTGAATAAGTGTAATGCTGAATGTGTGCAAGGCCTGTAAAGGTGTGATAGCTTAGTGTGAAGTTGTATCTGACATAGTAGTGTCTATCCTAGCTGTGAGGACAGCAAATGATGTGTAATGTACTGTTAGGCAGACATAGTAGTACGGCATATGATGTGATGTAGTACCTTGTTGATGAATGTGGTGTCTCATTGTAGGCTAAAGCAATACATGTATGCTTAGTGAGTGGTACTGCTGGTGAATCCAACTCCCATATGAACTGTAATACTACCTGAAGCTGTAGGCCTAAACAGCACAGTATGGTGTGTGTTCACATTGCTTGGAAACACTGTCATGTGTGTTTCCTGTAGTCTGCACAGAGGACAAAACTCAGGCATAAGGGTTTTAAGTAGTGGCACACATTACTGTATGGTACACAGGTAATGCTCATCTGTGTTGGCATACAGTGGTGTGTTGTATGTTTGTCTGATGTGTGTGTAATTATGCCTGTACAATGGCTGCAATCATATGTGTGTTACAGGATATACGTTTGTATCTAGCAACATATATACTCTGTTACAGCAGTATGCCACCTATTGTAACAACTGTACACATCTGTTAGGCAGGGCTATGGCATCAATGACTAGGGTGGTTGACTGGTACTACTGTACCTGTACTTTACATCCATTGCAATGGATGACATCTCTGTTCGTGCATTGGTGTGATATACACCCCTGTCTTGAGGTTGTGCAATGTGTCACAAACAGTGTGTCGGGTACTGTAGTATAGTGGTGTGATATATAGAGTGTGCCAGGCACTGTTAGTTAGTTGTGGCCTGAAAACCAATAAGTGGTATTGAATGTGTGTAACCTCTGACAGACAATAGGATGGTATATATGTCAGTAAAGTGATATCTGTGGTTAAAGGTGTAAAGTGTGCCACAGGACTCGCTCACACATCTTGTTCATATATTTTTCCGCCAGATGGTCCACTAACACAACCCATCGTACACAATGGATGAGGAAGAGGTGATACTGCAAAGCCTATTGCAGCAGTACACAATGCTGTTCTCCAGAAGCAGCCAGCACCAGTAGGAGCGGACTGCACTGTGGCAGGAACTTGTTCGTCGGGTAAATGACATAGGCATGCATAACTGGACATATGAGTAGGTACGCCATCACTGCAGTGATTTAATTAGACATGTCCAGCGGCATGCGTCTGATATCCAAAGAGAACAGCTTGCCACAGGTGGTGGGGTGGCCATTCATCCTCCCCTCACCAGAGTGGAGGAGCTGCTCCTAAGCATGGTGGCTCCTGGACAACAGCAACATCAACCTCTGACATGTGTTGTCATGGAGGCTGGAGTCACCCAGCACGTCCACCTGGAGCAAGCAGGTAACATGCCTATCTGTAGATGACAGTTAACTGTATTGTTAGATTAGGTCTACGTAAGATGTGTACTGTGTGTTTAGCAGTTCTGCTGCCTAGTGTTGTGCAATACTGATATTTCGAATAATATCTCTACACCTGTGACTGCTGACTGTTGTTATACTGCAGTTTAGCATACCCACTGTAGCAATGCCACAGTTGTGGCCACTGATGAACTCTCTCATATCCTCATAGGTCCCTCTGGTGTGACAGCAGGGCAGCCGATCCATGCTGGTGAGTGTGTTGTAACTGCAATGTTGGTAATGAAATATGCATGTCATAGGTGAGGTGTAGGCCATGTACACGTAACACACCTATGCATAATGCATGCCATGCATGTTTGCTGTAAGACGTTGCACAGCTCAATAATGTCAGTAGCTGCCTCACTGACATGCAATACACAGAGCATAAGTCACAGTTGTGGCAACCCCGTACTGCACATTGGATAGGCATAGTTGCAACACCTGTACACAACATAACACGTTTATCATACGCAGTACACAAAGACATGCTACATATGGCGTAACCACACACCCGCTGTAAGGTCACACTTCAGTATCCCAGATGTCATCCACACACACACACACATGATATACCTCAGGGGTAGAGGCCTATCATGGGGCTGTGCAACACTCTTCATCACATAACACAGTTATGTTAGACAATGCTCCCTACTGGGCACCTCGTACACCCATGCACAAAGTGGCTGTGTAATAGTGAATGTAGCCACGGCACTGCAGTTCAGGTGATGATGATGATGATGGCACATGGTACTACACCCCATCCAGTTACAGTGACCACAGTACTACACATAGCGGTCTTTGCTTTGTACCTCATTGCTGTGTGTGTGCAAACATATGCACCTATACACAATATGCATAGCATGTTGTGTGTGTGCTTACATATGCCAGTATACACAATATGTACAGTTGTCGCCATCTGCACAAAGAGTCACATATACGTCCTGGAATGCTATTGGGTGTATAGGTCACATGACACACATTGGGTATGTGTGGTGTTTAATGTTGCAGTCGTGTAGCATGCCATGTCATGGCTGGCACTGACATATCTGCAATTTGTCCCACACTCACCATAACCACTGTACAATGGCTATGTCGAGCACTGGGATTCCTTCACGTCTACATGCACCACTAATCCCATGTCTGTACATTGCATGCATTTGCTACACCTGTGTCCACTATTATTTGCTATGGACACAGACACTGTAATCAGACATGGCAATCTATGTGTCACACAGGTAACACATGCAGCCATGGTATGTATACCATTGAGTGATGGTGCACAGGACATTGCAGAGCAGATAATACTTGCACAGCAATGTTGTGTCCATGTACACATTGTATTCCAGGATGTAGACAATCACTGAACAACTACACACATGCATCAAAGCCATGTATAATGTCATTAAATAGGGCCATCTACACTTGCACTGCATGGTATTGAGCAACACATATTCAGCATGCTGACACGTGTGAGGTGACTGTTTGCCTTGTGATACTGTCACCCACCTTCACCCACTATAGTGTATGTGTTGGATTGCTGGTATGTGTGTGTGTGTGTGTGTGTGTGTGTGTGTGTGTGTGTGTGTGTGTGTGTGTGTGTGTGTGTGGGTGTGTGTGTGTATGTGCTGTGGTGAGCAGTGTATTTGTGTGCATGTGTGCATGTGTGCATGTGTTCATGTGTTCATGTGTGCATGCATTCATGTGTTCATGTGTGCATGTGTGCTAACATCATGTACAGATTGTGAAGTGTGTTTCCTGTCTTTCTTCCACAGGTACTGAGTTAGGGGTGTCTGATTGCAGCAGGAAACCTGATGTCACTGCCACTAATAGTGGAGATGATGAGACATGTATTGTGGCACAGGAAGGTCTGACAGGGTCTGTCGTTGGTGCACCAATCGACAGTACACAGCATTCAACCCCATCTATGCACACACTCATACTGCCAATACATCCCTCATCACCAATGGCCTTAGCTGAAGGACAGCATACAGTTGGCATTGACCAGGAGAGTGTGGTACCCATGGCACGTGCATCCCCCTCACAGCAGCCATAGCCAGATTACTGGAATGGTACCACATAGGCGGATGTCCAGGGGTTTTCGGGGGAGCACCACTGGTCATATTGCCCCTGGCAACTGTGCCCCCAGAGGTATTACAACCTCCAGTATGTTCCGGGCTGTAATGCAGGCACAGGCACATATGGAATGGTACACCCGATGGGGACTAAGGGTGCAGCGGGCCCATTACACTGCTATCAATGACAGCATCCGTGACCTTGCCGGTGCCATCCGGAATTACACCAAGGTCATTGATAACCATTGGAGGGAGACATTAGATGTCCTGCACAATGTGTTAGCCATGAGCCAGGACCATGCGGGACTGATGAGAAGCCGACGCGGACGCATGCCAGCAACAGCATCAGCTGGCAGTCATCGCGGATGGACCATGGATCACAGCCGCTCCTGTAGTGGCAGTACCAGCCCCAGCAATGCTGGGGCTGGTCTGTCCATTGACCGTCCTACTAGACCACATGACCACATGCACGTGGCACTGGCCAGTCCCAGCAGGGACATGGGTCTAGTCATCATACCTCTGCCTCTGATGATAGCACCCAGTCAGGGTTGGTACCCGATACTGCCCATAGCACCCCTGCCAGGCAAAGGTACCATGTTCATGGCCGGAGACAGTGATCTGTACGGCCTAGCAGGTACAGTCTGTGGCTGTCCCACAACCGCCCGTATATGGCAGCCACATGGTGGAGTTGTGTGTATGCAGACACACACACATTAACCAAACAACTAGGGCTCACACATACACACACACACATTACATCAACATTGGCCCATGCTGTACTGTTGTCCCTCACACATACACACACACACACACACACACACACACACACACACACACACACACACACACGCACACACACACACACAGACATGTCGATTGGATGGGTCAATGTCAGGCTCTGGCAAACCAATAACACACCCTGTGCATATGATGGCACCTGTGCCACCTCCTGTCATCTGTCACATTGATGCAGGAATAGGCCAACATGGTTCTGATGCACAGGGTGACATTATAGCAGTGTAGCAATAGTAGCAAGTTGCCAACAGGAAAGTGTAATTATATCCTTGTAGGTATATCTGAGCAGGCATTATGCATCACAGCTCTGATAGTCATTGTAGCACTGTATATTCCAGTGTTAGGCCTGAGTATGTATTGTTCACCCATGTGCCACTTGGCTGAAGTGTACAGTGTTGCCAGCATGTGTTAGTGAGTGGACAGTATGTGTGTGATGTGTGCATTACAAATTAGCAGGTGTACATCTGTGAACATGGTGTGTGTGCACTGTCTGCATGTATGTGCATAGTGGACATGTGGCATGTGCAACATACCCTGTTGTACACATTGTTAACATCTCATGGTATCTTTCAATGGCCAGTATGCATTCTACTACAGATATGTACTAACATGGGTACACATGTGTGTATGACATGGATTGACACTATGCTGTTGGTGATACTGTTGATATCTGTCAATGATCTGCAGTCTGGTAGTATACACCACCTCAACAGCATGACTACAACCAATCATTAGATGATGTCCTGACAAATGACACACAGTTGTAGGGAACTCAGTAACAGTTGGATCCTTCCAGTACTATACTATAACAGTAACCAGTGGTATTGACTGCCACATGTTCCTAGGACCACACCTGTGTGGCATATAGCTCTCTTAGGTACATGAAAACACACTAGGGATATATCCATCCACATCTGGAAATGCATGCATTGGCCTACACTGCATTCCCTGGATGGGACGCATATCCTACACAAGGGTAGCATACAGGCAGATACCTGTTGTCCAATACATGCTGTATAGTAGTAAGCTGACTATGGCATAGTCATCCACATTTACTAGACATACTATCCCAACAGTACCACATAGGTGGTAGCCCTCAACATGTATGTTGGGTACCAATGTGTACAGAAAGACATGTGTTATGTCATCTGCCCCTTGGTATCCACATATCCATAGGTATTGTGGGGTCCATCGGTGTTTCACATAACACATTAGGGGCCTGCATGCATATCCACAGGCTGTTGTACACCTATAATAACTGTTCATTATTGCCAGTCGTTGTTGTGTATGAACATGTCTGACATATACCCCAGGCAATTACCCTCACTCACAGTACTCCTTAGTACGTGCCATGGGTGTGTGTGTGGCACAGATGACCTTGGCCACGGATCACTACAGTGGCTGGGCTTGTCGCATACATACATATGTGACCTATGATCTGAGAAGCAGCGGCACAATCTGTTGAAGGAAACAAATGTATTAATGTAGTATGCAGGCTTCACACCTATGTACTGATTGAGGTCACATGTACACATATTTATTTGCCATGCAGATACCCAATGTGTGCAGTGCACATACTGTTTTAATCATATGTCATACCGTAGTAAAAGCAAATTGACTACCTGTGGTACACACACACACAGCGTTTGCAGGATTCAAATCCTTACCAAACTATGTTATGATACTAGAGAGATACGCATTAACACGGCACGCTATATGCTTTACAGGGTGGCTTCTGTTCTCCTTGAACATTTGTAGGATGCTGACATCATCAGACATCCCAAAGAGGGATGTACCACTTGTAATGTATTTTCCCAGTCTCCAAAAAGGCTACTCCTCTCAAAGGAAATCACACACATACACCACCCCACCACACACACACACACTTTCAGCATTTGCAGGATTCAAACCCCTACCTAACTATGTTATGATACTAGAGAGATACGCATTAACACAGCATGCTATATGCTACGCTGGGTGGTTCCTGTTCTCCTGGTATATTTGTAGGATGCTGACATCATCTGACTGGACATGGTAATGTCTGTACACTTTCTTTTATGCAATCCCAAGAATGATCCATGTGGGTCGGCAGGTATCAACAGCTTGAACAGGACCCTGTGAGTCTCACCTTGTGTGATCTATCTGTGGACACATTGACATCCCTTCATATGTCAGCACATATCTATGCACAGATTGTTGGTTTTGTGGATACGACATGTGTCTGTGATGTTGATGAAGAGCTATTCAAAGTCTATGTGGGACATGTGTAGCTCTGTTCAGTGATGTACGTCCTGGGTTGCTGCCTTGCAAATGGTGTAGCATGTTTGGAAACCATGATCTGCACATGAACATACCACAGTTGGTAAGGTTGTGTGTTTGTCAGCTTCCAATAGCTCTGTTTATGACTTCAGCCATGATACACTCCATGGTCTTGCAGATCAGACTTTATAGGCTTACTGGACTATACTTGCCATGGTGTGTTGTGCACCCACACTTGTGGGGAGTGCCATATGTTGCTGTAACACATTCGACGGTTCCAGATCCTGTGGAGTGGGTGAGGCTCAACAGACTGTTCAGATGCAGGGTCTGTTTGTTCTGTAGTGCATGCATGACACATATTGGGAAACAATGTAATACAATTGCTGCCATGCTTTTGGCTGTGGGGGGGGGAGCTGTTCAGCCATTCTACATGTGATATCTCCTGGTATGATGTCAGGGCTGTCGTCAGTGGGAGGTGGGTATGTATATATGGGCCTGTCTGACAGGATGTCGGCATTGTCAGTAAGGTACAGTTGGCCCTGACTCAGGACATATATGAGTGTACATTACTATTTATGACATAGCTGAAGGTTATGTCATGATTCTCAGTCTGGACTCCTTCTCAGCTACTCTTTACAAAACACCAACAAACCTGAGCACTAATCCCGGTTATACTCTTTTACACACTTAACACCCTACTGATCCTTTGTGATCAGGCTACAGAATATCTCATCATAATATACTGGCATGTCCAGGGGTTGGTTTCTTGTGTACTCTCAAGTCCAGCTAGTGAATATTGTGGTTATGACACAATGTCACATCTGCCTCATGTACACAGACAACCCTCTCCTCCTCCCAACACACTCAGATATATGTGAGAGATGCAACAATATTGACATACAGGAGGCTGAGCTCTCTCGACCCATGACTGGCATAGTCTATCAGGTGGTGAAGGTGACCACACACACTACATATCAGTCTCACATACACCGATAGTGACAGCAATCAAACCACATTATCACACATACGCATACTCGGAGGCTCTACATGCACTCTGCCTAAGCAGCAGAGACCTCCAAAGCAGACATACAAACAACTGCTACCCCACTACAATACCCACATATCACATAGTTCACAATGTCAGTGTGCCACACAGTCACTGCCCTTCGGGCTAAACAACACACCTGATACACTTGTAATAGGTGACACTTAATGTCAGACACACTGATGTCCCACTCACCAGGCCAAACAAGGGAATAGTCACTTTGAGCTGTCTCTCAGGTGCCAGGATCCGCCACATAACACATGCACTCAGGTTACTCCAAAGCAAGTCCAGGACTGGCTCCATCATTGTCCATGCTGGTGCGTACAACCTCAGATGTTCCTCCCTGGACCACATGACATGATACATAGAGGAACTCTCTGATCATGTAGCCTGGGCCAGTATGACCCTGACCTTGTCTAGCATCTTACACTCACCAAGTATGATGTCTCAGTATACCAACAAACTGATCACGTTTAACAGTTGGCTAACATATTGGTGTTATTCAAAGGGGATACAGTGTCTGTCAGCCTGGGGTAACATGTTTGACATGCCACGTAGCTTCCCTATGGACAGCTTGCACCTGTCACCCTTGGACTTTTGAATACTGGCTAAGGCACTTGCTACCACCATACTGCCTTATTTAAGTGGGGCTCAAAAGACAGACCCACCTCCATAGACATTAGAGAGTACATGACACTGAGGGTAATGCTGCTCAACACCAGATGTATTACCCTCAAATTGCGCCCACTCAGGAATCTCCTCAGTATGGAGAATAGCAATATCTGTGCACTAACAGACACATGGTTCAGGCTCCCACATGCACACCAGCACTACCAGGTTATATTTCGTACCATGCTTTCTGACCACATAACTCGGAATGGCCAACACAAATAGGGGGAGTATCCATATACATCACAGATACACATACCTCCGGGTTGGTAGCACTGCACAAAGCATCACAGACCATACATACGCACCTAACATTGTGCAAATCTGCCTTTTGGTTTGTTGCCTGCTACAGACCACACTCACAAACTCAGCAACCAAACTCGGCTTTCCTGGGAACACTGGACAATATGAGGGTCTCCCCAAACACCATTATATTGGGTGACGTCAAATGCCCACACATTGACTGGGGATAGTGCTCAGGCCCCAACACCCTTGCCCAACAGTTGCTACTATTTGTAAACTCATATGTTATGGCACAACCGGTCACCACACCCACAAGAGGGGACAACATATTGGACATGATCATCACCAACATGGGGACTCTGTGTTCCACACCTGTGATATACCCCTCATTGGTAAGGTCAGAACATACTTCATCTCACTGGACATCCATATCCTGTCCCCACACTCATCCTGGGTAATCTTGGTGAACTTCCCAAAAGTAAACGTCACACTTCTCCATACCACAGTGGTATCCTTCAGAGACCCTGGGTCAGTGGTAAGTATGGCTCAGACTGCTGAATCCTTTACATACACATTCTATGGACACCTAGTGGACTGCATGGATCGTGCTATCCAAAATAACAACTGGACTCACTCCTCCAATGGCAGGGGACCTGTCTGGTAGACCCCGGCCATTAATATGCTATACAACAAAAGGAGGAAGCTACTACATGATAGAGCACAATCCCAGACAGGGAAGGCATCTGTGATCTGTACTAGCAGACAGCTATAATCAATTGTGTATTTATGTCAGGCCCGCTTCTAATGGACAATTGCACCAGACACATCGGACACTCACAAGGCCTTCTTCAGTTAATTCAGGTACCTGGCTGGACACTCACTGATATGCTGTGTGTTACTGCATACTGACTAAACATACCCTGAACCCACAGACATTGCCAACATTCTGGCAAACAGGTTCAGTGCAGATGTCTCCCCCCATCCCTCCTAAGGAGGTACTGTCCATCCCAACAGAGTGTAACCTCCCTGATATCACAAATAAACAGGTGAGTGCTGCCCTCCCCACAGTGGACAACACAGCATCAATGGGAACAGACGGTGTCCTGGCCTGTGTCGTGCATGGCCTTCATGACAGACGTAACCGTCACAGTACATCACTGTTCAATATCAGAGTTACTGCAGGATTTCTACCCATGGAATGGGGTACAGTGATAGTGGTCCCACTTCACTAAATACTGCCACAACAGACCACAGACAATATCAGCCTATAAGGCTAACTAGTCTGTTCTGCAAAGCTATGGAGCGTATTGTAATGGGACTCATGCACATAGACATGGGAAATCTACAGACACTGGGTCTTACACATTACAGCATTGTTATGGGCAGATCTTGCCTGTTGGATCTGTTTGTATTCTTTAAACAGTTACCAGGTCCATCAGTGTTGGGACGGTTGTCCACTCAGCCTGCCTGGACCTTGCACAACCCTTCAACACAATACCCCACTCGGCCATTATACATAGGCTCACCGGCATCAATATCGACACATATCTCACACGATGGATTGCTACCTGGATCAGGGATAGCACCCACATGCTCAGTGTTGCAGGTGTCATGTCTGACTATACACCAGTTACACATGGCATCCCACAAGGCTCAGTCCTGGGACCTCTCTTGTTCAGTATATATTTGTGTGACGTACAGGCTATCAGAGGATGGATATGGCTGCCCATGTTCGCAGATGACTGCAAATTGGGTGCCATAATCAACTCTCCAGCTGGCACATGCATACTCATACAGGGTCTCACAGAGATAGGATGACTGGTGCCTGAGCCATGGCCTACGGCTACATGCCATTAGTTGCATAGTCATCCCCTTTGAGAATGACAACATGCCCACACATTACCACATAGGTAGTAATCCATTACATACGGTAGTAGTTGTTACAGGTTTGGGGACACGACCTGTTCGTACTCTCGCCTTTGACAATCACATTGCCAAAGTGGTTAGAAAGTACTTCTACATAGCCCACCATATCCCACATGGTTTCACATGTTGATCATGTGTGGTCATTGTGCCCCTATACTCATCACGACCATGCTTGGTTACTATGCCACATTTGGGATGTACCTTACCCGACACCTGCAGCAACTGAAATGGCCACAAATGTTACTCATCAAGCAGATGTAGGGACACACATGGATGCCCTGCACAGTTCAGATACAGTAACTCCAGCTCTACTCAGTCACTTACCACCTACACGGATGTGTTGTGTGCCTGTAGTTTAAGGCAATATCTGGCCCAGAATTAATGGACATGCTCCACCTCAGGATATCCAACTCCCTTGGAGCTACACACTCCAGGGACATATACCTCAGCACAGATGTTAATAGGACATGCTGGGGGGACAGATTATTATCCAAAAGGCTCCACTCACTGCGGAGTGTAGTCCCAGTTTTGCATAGGCAGAGCCACCCACTGACCACCTACAGTTGACATCTTGACAAGTGGATGGGTGATCGTATGTTTACCCACGGGATATCTTCTGGGTCCCTGCTAGACAGAGGCACAATACACTGTATGTAAATGGGCTATCTTGTGTGACCTACTATTCACAGGCACAGTGTTCTGATTTGACTGGGTTGGAGAAGCCAAGCACACTCTGGCTATGCTTGTACATGCCCTAGGGCAGATAGCCTAGTATCAACCTCTGAACCTATGATAATGTTCATGATGCACAATGTTTATTGCTGATACTGTTTGCAGGTTTTTATCATCTATTCTTTCCCACTTTCTATGAACTGCTTAGGTATCTGCAGAACATATTTGATTATGACAGGTTTCCACTATATTATATATGTGTCTGTTGTCATATAAGTGTGTGCACAGGGTAGATTGCTGGATAGTGAGAGGTTCCTGGGTTAACACATGCAACTGCCTGATATGTGTGGCCCATTGCTGTACTCCAACATGGCCTAAGTGTGTGAGCATGCCCAGTTCAGACTGTCAGTGTTCTGTTGCCTGACATTTGTCTCATGTATTAAAGTGTGTGAGCATGCCCAGTGTGACCTTTCAGTATGTTGATGTATGTGTACATGTTCAATATTAACATTTCTACTGTGTGTGTTGAAAGTCAGGTTCTATTCTTACTGCAGGACTCACCTTTGTGTCATAACTCGACAGGGATTATGCTGTGCCTGCAGGGTTTCCATGGAATACTTTGCAAAGACTTATCAACATTTCTTCATACACGCTAACCACTGCAATACTGTCATGGTTTAGTGGTTCAGTACTATGACTATAGTGCACAGTGTCTGGGGTTTGAGGCCCATCACCGCTTATATTTTCATACTGAGCAGACCAGACTGCTTAAGGGCCAGTAGAGCAACTATGAGCATGTTGGCTTTTGTTCAGCTATGCCCTACTTAGATCCAGCTTGTCCAACATTGCTCAATATTAACCATCATTGCTGGATGTTGGCCAATATTACTCAACATTGACCACAATTGTACTAGTTGGTGTGTGCAATTTTGTTTACATATACTACATGGTGGTAAATGCTGTTTAGCACTGCTTTATATTGCTTAACCCATGGCAATCATGCCTCAGGTGTTGATGCAGGGCTGCCTATGTTGGATGCACATACTACACTCCCTATACATGTTTGAAAGCAGGTAGTGTCAATGTAGGCATCCCTTTTACTACATGTGCGGGTCAGGGAGAGGTATCATTTCCAGAGTTCCTACTGAGCCAGTGTATGTGCTATGTGTTGCCTCTTTCCCAAGGCCAAAGCATAATGGTCACTCCTCCTTCTGCCTACTGGGGCAAGCTCAGGTTGTTCCTCCTCTAAGTCACGCTCTGCCTGTGATGGACTTGGCAATGGTGGGGGGCTGTTTGGCCCAGGCCTATTCTGGTCCTGCTGCAGCTGTTTTCACAGGATCATATTATGTAGCATAGCACATACCATGACAATTTGGGTACATGTAGTTGGTGAGTACTGCAAGGCTCCACCAGATGTGTCCAGGCACTGGAACCGTGACTTGAGCAGCCCAAACACACGCTCAATTACATTTTGTGTACATGACCTGGTAGTTGATGGAGGGGAAGTCCTTGCAGTTGAAGTAGACCCTACCCCGCTCACCGGCTGGTGCTTTGATGCATATGTGCATGCAGTCTATTGCACCCACTACCTCAGGGTATTCTGTTATTTGCTGGAAGAGACGCATATTGCTGGCCAATACCTCACAGGATTTGGGGAAGTATACATGATCACTGACATGTTCTGACATGGCATCCAGGAACTGGTGCAGTACCCTGGATGCAGATGCCTGTGATATCCCCATCATATCACCAGTTGGTCTCTGGAAGGTACCTGTTGCTAATATTCTTTGGCCAACACATACCTTAGTTTCCACTGGGATGGTTTCCCCTCTGTTGGTTCTGTGTGTGAGGTGTGGCCTGCACAGCTCAACAATTTGCTGCAAGAGGTCTCTGTCCACTCTATAGTGCTCCACTATCTCCAGCTCATGTAGCCCCTGGTAGGTTACCCTGGGCCTGTGCACTCTTCTCCGTCTCCTCACTGTGGGTTGTCCAGCAGCATTTGCATTATCACCACCCTCAGCATGTTGCATATGTCGCCTTATAACAGCAATGGCAGCCCCTAACATTTTTTGTCTCAGTAAATCTTTTTCAGTTTTCACTTCTATTAGCTTACTGCAGTGTTGCAGTGTCTCTTGAGAGAAACATAATGGACTGTTGTTTGCAGAGTTTTAAGTGCTGGGCTGGTCTGGGCTAGTGTTCTGCCTGGGTAATTGCCTGATTCTGATTGTTTTCACCTGCTAGCTCTGCTAGTACTCCTTGGTAACTTCCCTACTATTTGGTGTGCTTCCTTTTTCCTTTCTGTTTCCTCAGTGGGGAGCACCACGCACACAAGTGCAAACACGTGCACAGCAGCTAACATGCACGCACACATGCTTACATGGACTAAAACTTGCTTATTCTTGTTAAAACGCGTGCACACCGGTGCAAACGCGCTTACAACTGTTTACACAGCCTTACATATGCTTACTCAAGCTTACACGTGTGCACACACACATGCTTACACGCGCGCACACTGTCTTACTTGGGTTTAGAGGCACGCACATGCGCACATGCATGCTCAGCAGGAAACTTTGGTGTTATCCACAGCATAAACCTTCAATTTCTTGACTTTACCTAGCCTACCTGTTGACACACCTCTTTCAATAATATGTAATTGTCAGCTGACACATGACACTCTGCTCCAGTGAGCTTCACTCCTTTCATACATACCCCCCTCGTGATGTCACCTATATTCTACTCTGTTACTCCCCTTATTATACTCCTACACTCCGCTGACTGTGCTCATTTCCTATGTAAACTTGCGATTCACTATCCTAACTCTCATTTGCATAGGATTGCCTACTAATGCTTGGTTACATCTCTTAAACCGAGCTTCCCCCCTTAGCAACCTCTACTTGGTGGCCATGTTGTCTTCAGCCTGTCATTCGCTTGCATTGTAAATTCATTTTAGCTATAAAATCCACATTTGTGGATCTTAATTATTAATTTTTTGGTTTTTGGGGTGCAGTGTGTTTGCGCGGCGCTGCACTACGGTTAAACCCCGGAGATCGGGATGAAAAAAAAAGTTATTTTATTTCTATTTTGCATCACTTCCCATTGCCAATGGCTGTATTTTTGGCCATTGGCATGCTTCCTCCTGTAAATGCATGCTTTTTTTGCTGTCATAGCTCCGATTTGCTATTTGCAAAACCGTACTCAGTTATCAACTGAGTACATTTCTGCAAATAACACTACTCCTACTTGGACAGGTTTGGGTTTCCTGTATCACAAATTTATCTCATTTGCATAGCTTTCGCCTGCAGTTGAGGTAATTTGCTTATCCAAGCCCTGTCCGTGTAGGACTAGTTTGGAGAGCTCTGTTGCACGCCCCTACCAGCTGTTCCTGGATTGCTTGGCGGACATGTTGGCTGCATGGAGTCTTACTCTACTCTTAGACTCCGTGCAAGCCTTCGTGAATCTGGCCCAAAATGTTACCAAGAAAAAATATTTTTGTGGAAAATAAAAACTGAGGATATAGAAAAAGCTAGAAATGTATGGAATAAGAATGTAATGATAACACATTACTATGTAAAAGCGTGGAAAAATCTAACAGATGAAAATATTAAAGCTATAAAAATAAGAAGCAAATGGGGTAATCAGAAAGTAGAATGTCAAGCTTTTTTGTGGAGACCAGTAATAGGTAAATTGCCAGTAAAAGGAAATATGCCATATAAAAAGAAAATTGATAGAATATGTTTATATTGTCAAAAAGAAGAAAATACAGAACATGTGTTTTTGAAATATTAAAGGAGAAAAAGTTATGAGGAAAACTATGTAAAGAAGACTTTTAAAGGTACAAAATTAGAGGATAAAATAAACAGGGATGTGATTAAATATGGATATTATAAGAAGTATAATAAATAATATGTTAGAGTAGTGAAAAGTTATTTTATGTCATATAGGTTATACAGAATGAAAGAACAAATGAAATTATGTTTATTGGTAAATGGATTTTAGCAGCAATATTTTATAAAATTGGATGGTGGTTATGGAAAAAGGAGTGGGGAGATCTACTAAGGATGAAAATTTAGCATGATCATATAGGAAATTGTGAATATGTGTTTGTACATATGTAAATATTTTTAGATATGTAAATATTTTAATGAGTTATTTTGCATGTAAATAAAGGGCCCCTACTCTTTTTAATAGGTGCCATAGGATCTTTTACATCCACCTGACCTACCACTAACTCAGACAGATGAGATGTCACTTTAACATCTCATCCAAAGGACAACATACTCTGGAGTTCAATAAACCCTTTATACTATACTGCAGTATCAGTAATCAATCTAACTGGTGTGGAAAAAGAAACCACAGTCTTCTCCACTAAAGGCAAGTGTGCTACCAGTTGTGCCACTGACACTGCATGTTTTGAAATCATTTTGCTACTCCTAGTTAAAAATGACTAAAATTAATCAAATATGCATTAATTAATGAGCGTATATAGTTAATGAAAACTGAGTATTTTAATGTTTTTATCTCTTTTGTAACAGATTATTAGTAATTTCAGATAGCTGCAGTAATGTAAAATAAATAAACCCACTTTGGTAAATGGCTGACCTGATATTTGCATACCCTAGAGTTCACTTAAAAATAAGAAACACCTTGCATTTTTAATCCTTTAGATAATTATGTAGATCCGCACCCCAGAATCTGAGAAAGTATAAAACTTATACCAGACAAAAGTGCTTGGTCCCTCATTCATTATTACACCTAACCTCAGCAAGTGGATTAAAACTCAAGACGTGACCCACAGTAACCCTCATATACCACACAATACTAATAACTGATCAAGGTCAGGGAATTCTGTCCAGTCAAAAAGAATTATTTATCCCATTAGTCAAATATTGTCCTTCAACTTTAATGATACTCCATTATAAATTGTCCTGTGTGATAGGAATACCAACTGTGGGAACTCTTTCCTGATGATAATCTGAAATGTTTTATTATTTTGAATCATTTTACTCTGAATTCCCCATATAATTTGTGTGTGTGTGTGTGTGTGTGTGTGTGTGTGTGTGTGTGTGTGTGTGTGTGTGTGTGTGTGTGTGTGTGTATCCTGGGATTCATTAATGCCTACACTAAGTGTACACTAAGCACACCTTTCTGAGTGAACAGATAACACAGACATAACTCATACCTTATTCCTCCTAATTTTAGTTTTCCTACTGATATTCTTGCAGCTTTAAATATTGACAGGGATTCATAAAGGCTACCACAAAGTGTAGACTAGAAGTACACTTAGTGTAATCATTTTGAGTGACTAGAAAGCACAAAAAGGTGAGAAGGATGTTCTTGAATACATATCGTGTACACTTAGTGTAGGCTTTATTATGTGTTTAAAAATGTAACAAGCAATGGAAATATGTATTTTGGTTATTAGTGAAGGTGGATTACCTAAAATTTTATTGGCCACCTTGGTTAGATTCCTCTATCATGGTTTATATATGTATTTATGGACTAAACTTGGCAACTGTGAACCACTGTGTGGATTTAAAGAATTCCTAGCTTTTGATGAAAGGTCTTGTTCTTATTTATTAATTGATTTTTGCAGGCATTGTGTTGAAAACAAAGCCTACTGGGTCACTTTCCCTGGGAGTTTTATTTTTAACTGTATTAGTGTACACAGCCATTTCAGTGTTTGCATTACCTAGTTGTACCTGAGATATTTTCTTCAAGATTCTGTTAAAATGAAAAACTCTACAGATATTTTTTTCTGGTTAAAAAAACAATGAATCTAACAAACAAATAAAGAAATACATAAATGTCATAAAAATGAATACAAATATATATATATATTAGACTGTCACATACATAATAGGATTAACATTCCTTGAAAGTGTATCCTTTCTTGGAATAATACTGCTGAAAAATGCAGGAGGTTTTACGTGCACCAGGGGTTCAAAGGTTCATAGGTAGGTACTAGGCTATTGGCCCTAGGGCCTGTATAAGCCTAGCCAAAAAGGAACCCTGGCTTTCACCACCCAAGAAAATAATTTTCCTGTACCCCTGTCAAGCAGAGCCACAGAGATGATCCCTGGCATGAATTTCCTATTTCCTGTCCAATCATCAAGATTTTTCTTGAAGAGTGCTAATGAGGAGCTTTGCTTGATATAGATAGGTAGTGTATTCCAGAGTATGGGAAGTCTCTGGGAAAGGAATCTATCCCTCCAGAATGTTCTGTTTATTGTGGTGATAAGGTTTAGGTCCCTAAAGCATGTAGCTCAGAGGGATTGGGATTTCTTTAAGTAGAGCATGTCCAACAGTTCTGGGTTTGACATAGCTTTGTATGTTAGGGAGAGATCACCTCTGAGTAGGCGATATGCGATGGAGTAAAGCTGGAGTATTTTGAGATGGTCTGCATAGGCATCTGTTTGAGGCTGATATTTCTGCGGCCTTTCCAATTGTTGTAGATGTCTTGTGAGGTACATACAAAAAGGAGCGTTGTACTCTATAATGGGTCTAATGAGTGATTAGTAGAGGGGAACAATGACCTCTTTTTCCTGGATGAGAAACCTTTTGTGATGAGGTGTGCCACGTAGAAGGATTTCATGACTACTGTGGTGATTTGATTATCAAAGGACAGACTACTGTCCACCTGTGTCCCAAGGTCTGTTATCACACTTTTGGTGTTAAGTAGACTACCACATATGTGGAAGCTCATGGGTACAGAGTTTTTTACCAAAGGGGTTGACAATGCACTTTTTGGCATTGAGCTTGAGGCCATGGCTTTAACACCAGGCATCTGTCTCAGTGAGGCCCTTTTGTAGGATGTCCACATTGTTAGGAGTTTCAATTATGGCTCCTAGTTTGCAGTCATCTGTGAACTTCATTAGCCAAAGACCTTCTGTGTTAGCTTGTACTTCAGAAACATAGATACCACACAGGAGAGGACCCAGGACAGAACCCTGTGGTACTCCACTTGTCACTGGTCTGAAGTCAGATTTGGAGTCTGCTACTTTAACATTGTGGGTTCTGTCAGTGAGCCAGATGTTAACCCATCTTGTGACATAGGGATTTATACCTAGTTTAGTGAGTTTATCTATAATTCCAGAGTGGAGGATGGTGTCAAAAACCTTGGTGAGATCTAGACAGGCTGTGTGAACCACCTTACCCTCGTCTACAGTTTGGTGACTGCTTCAAAGAAGTCTATCAGATTTAGGAGACATGATCTGCCTTTTACAAACTGGTACTGGGTGGGGTCCAGATTTTGGAGATTACCAATGTCTTTATTTATAAGTTCCATGATGATACGTTCCATGGTCTTGCAGACCGGGCTCATTAGACTAATAGAGTGGTAGTTCCCAGGGTCTGTGGTGGCTCCCCCTTTGTGGAGTGGGATAACTGTCACTGTGCGCCATTCAGTGGGCACAAAGCCTGAGGTGAGGCTAGGAATGAACATGGTGCTTAGGTGGGGTGCCAGTTCATTCTGTAGTTCATGTAGAACACAGCCTGGGATGTTGTCAGGTCCCATGGATGCTGTGTTCTTGGCTTTGGAGAGTGTGTTTTTTACCTGTGCAGCGATGATTACAGGAACTTTCCATTCTTCCGGTATAGAGATGAGCCCTTTAGGGGTTGAGAGAGGGGTAAAGTTAGTACTAAACCTATCTGCCAGGATGTTGGCAATATCCGTTGGTTCTGTATATTTAGTGCCATTGTGCTGTAACTCAGAGCAGATCTGAGTGTTGCCATTGAGATTCTTGACTTAGCTATAGAATGCTTTGTGGTCGTCTTTAGAATCAGTGGCGATTTTGTTTTCGTAACTAGCTTTGGAGGATTTTAAGAGGGATCTCAGCTTCTTACTGAGGCTGACCAGGGAGTTCCTCCAATCATGGGATTTTACTTTTTTTGCAACAGTTTCTTTCTTCTGTTGTAGAGTTTGTTTATGGGAGGGAACCACCAGATTGGCTTCCTTTTTTTGAGGATAGCATCTTGGTTCTTTTATGGATAGCATGAGCCATGCACTCGTGTAAGAGCTTATAAAGTGCATTTGTGTAGGAGTCAGCAGTCGTACCTCTATTGTCCATCTGCATGGGTGTCGTGAAGTTTGCCACTTCTATCTTAAGAAGCGTGAAGTTGGTGTGAATTATAGCCTGGAAATGCAGGGGTGTTTTCTGGAGCCTTGAACCAGGTCTCTGTCACTGCACAGATGTCAATTTTCTCCATTTTAAGGAGTGCCTCGAGTGAGTGCATTTTGAGGTGTAGACTTCTAGCATTGAGTAGCATTACCCTCAAATTTTGCTTGCTTGTACTTGTTATGGTGGTGAATTTTCATTTGAATCTTGCCTACAAAAGGCACTATAGGGGTGGCAAGAGCCTTAGCCAGTATCCGGAATCCCAAGGGCACCAGGTGCAGGACATCTCTGGCAAAGCATCCTGGTCTGTTCAGTATGTCACTCCAGTCAGACAGATACTGGATCCACTTAGAATGATACCAGAAGCTTTGCCAATTGTTGAAGTCAATAAGTTTGTCCTTGTACTGTGGTATCATTCTGGGTAATGGCAGGATGCTACTCAGGGCTAGGGTCATACCTGCCTGGGATACAATATCGGAGAGCTCCTCCATGTTTCTTTTCATGTAGTCCTGGGAGGTACATCTCAGGTCATTCACACCAACATGGACAATGACAGAGTCATATTTGTACTTGTTGTGGAGTGACGTGAGTGTGTGCATTATGTGGCGGATCCTGGCATCCGACATGCATCTGATAGTAACTTTCTCCTTGTTTAGCCTGGTGAGTGGAACATCAGTGTGCCTGACTACAGAGTCACCTATGACTAGAGTGTTGGGTATGTTGTTATGCCTTATGGGCTGTGGTTGAGTGGCACACTGAGTTTGTGGGCTATGTGTCATTTGGGTTGTTTTGTGGGGTGGGGGTTGCTTGCGTTTCTGCTTTGGAGGTCTCTTTTGCTTGAGCAGATTTTTATTGAGAGCTTCCATGAATGTAGGTATGTGTTTTGTTTTTCTATGTGTCTGTTTTGGTGGTGTAGGTTTTGAGCGACTATGTGATGAGTGTGGTATGGTGCAAGTGTTTACCTTCTCCTCTTGACTGTCTAGTCTAGTCTTGGGTAAAGAGAGCTTTGCTTCACGTTTGGCTATATAAGTGCATCTCTCACAGGTTGTAGTATTGGGTGGTAGGAGGAGAGGGTTGTCTGTGTACATGAGGCAATTGCTGCATTGCCCCAAGATGCCCAGATTCGTCAGGTAGACAAGAGAAAACATCGGGAGCTGGCCCTTAGACATGCCTGGATAGGTGCTTATTTATGAAGTACTGAAAACTGTTTTCCTCTTGACAAGTGTGGAAAGTTGAATGATGTAGTAATTTGTAGCTTATTTAGTGCTTACAATGAGTTCTGAACAAGTGCTGAGCTCAAAGAAACAGATTTGGGTGCTAAAACTAAAAAAAAAACTGGCTAGTTGTAATTGAAAATTTAAAGAGCAGACTTTATGGCGCCGGGAATAGTTTAACCCTAGCTAAGCAGCAATGCATAAAGTGTATTTTTTTATATATAACAGTAGCAAATGAGCAAACTGATTTAAACAAATTAACCAATTAATCAATAAAAAGCTAAAAACTGAGCCCCATTCCAGCAGTCTTCCATCAGACAAGTTCTAACTGCACACTCCTGCCACTAGGGTGTAGGGGGACCTTCTCCAAAAAAGATGGTCTGGATTAGTGCTCAATTTATACAACCAAAGCTAGATTCAGCAGGTCTAAATTTAGTCTATGCTACAGCAAACAAGGCATACCAGTTTCAGAAAGAAACAGTTCAAATAAGCAGGCACAATAAGCCTTTAACCAGAAACTCCCAGCTCAGAAGGGCAGAATATACCCTCTCCTCCCACAAGAGTACAGACCACACCTTCTTAATGTAAAATAACTGGCCTGAAGCCCAAGTGCTTAAACCAGAATTAATACACTTTTAGAATAACTGACACTAAGCCTTCAATCAGCAACTCCCAACTTAGAAGAATGTAAGCTACCTGTCCTGCCACAACAGTGCAGATCACAAACGTTCTTAATGTAAAACAACTGGTCTGAAGCCCAAGTGCTTCAACCAAAGGCTTAGAATACAGTTACAATTTAATCAGGCTACTAACAAGCAGTAATAAATGCAGCAGATTAAATGCAATTAAGTACTTTTAAGAACAAGCAGCAAAAACAACATAAAGTAATAAAGTAGGAAGAAATACAAAAACAGTAAAACAGGATGAATAAAATGCTAATTTTTTATACAACAGTAGAAAACAAGCAAACCGATTTAAACAAATTACCCAATTAACCAGTAAAAAAGCTCAAAATTGAGCCCCATAATGAGCTTTGCTCTGGTTTACTGGTATGACAGACTTTTAGTTGCAGGAATTAGACTTTAGTAACATTTATGTGCAAGACTGTATCACAAACATGTCAAAATCACATTACTTTGCTTACACTCTCAAGTGCGCTAGCCTGTGTTACATATTTATTGCATCTTCCTGCTGTTTGTTGCAAAAAAACAAAAAAAAATGTCCTTGTTTCCCGCCTTTCCTGACCTAGAGTAGTCCAAATACAGACTTTGCTGTATTCTGGACTTTTGGAAAGTTCCTGTGTTGCCCATTTCCTTTCTTGGATAAAGGGAGGCTTCTTTGTTCACCAGTGGCAGTGGGGAGCTTGGAGCAGCCTATCTATCCCTGGAGGAGTGCTCCCAGCACAAGAATCTGATAGTCTATTGGCTGTTTTGGGCCAATTTCTAGCTCTTTCAAGTCCCCCTGTATAAAACCCGCTTTAGCACGGCTTTGCACAATTTTACGCATAGCACAGCATCGGGCAGCACCGCTTAATTGGGTTTAAACCATTCTCGGCTGCACAAAGTCTGCTCTTCACTTTTTCCCTTAGAACTGATCTAGTTCTCATAATAAACACCCTATTCCCACTCTAAAGCCTGGCACTTGCTCACTAAAGCAATTATATAAGTCAGCACTAAAAAATTAAAAGCACTACACCCTCACAAACACCCCTTGGGTACTTTGTTCCCCATTGGCCCTTTTTTCAATTATAAAGGAATTCCCAATACTATTCTAGCATGTCCATAGGTCAGTTGTCAATCTCCTCTCTGGTCCAGCTGGTGAATCTGGGAATCTTGAGGCAATGTTACAACTGCCTCATGTACACAGACAACCCTCTCCTCCTCCCAACAAATTCCAACACATGTGAGAGATGCAACCATATAGCCAAACTGGAGGCTAAGCTCTCTCAACTCAGTACTGGCATAACCAGTCAGGAGGAGAAGAAAACCACACTCACTACAATTCCAGTCTCACATAGACCTACCACAACAGCAAACCAAACACATAAACACACAAAAATATACTCGGAGGCTCTAAATAAAAATCTGCCTAAGCAGCAGAGACCTCCAAAGCAGACACCCAAGCAACTGCTACCCCAAAACAAAACACGTGCAACACATAGCTCACAAAGCCAGTGTGCTGAACAGTCACAGCCCTAAAGGCTAAACAGCACACCTGATACACTTGTGATAGGTGACTCTATCGTCAGGCACACTGACGTCCCGCTCACCAGGCTGAACAAGGAGAAGGTCATGGTGAGCTGCCTGTTGGACGCTAGGATCTGCCACATAACACAAGCACTCAGGTCACTCCAAGGCAAGTACAAATATGACTCAGTCATTGTCCATGCTGGTGTGAATGACCTGAGACGTACCTCCCTGGACTGCATGAAAAGAGACATAGAGGAGCTCTCTGAGCATGTAGCCCAGGCCGGTATGACCCTGACCTTGAGTAGCATCTTACCCTCACCAAGAATGATGCCACAATATGAAGACAAGATGATCAATTTCAACAATTGGCTTAAGTATTGGTGTCATTCAAAGGGGATCCAATGCCTGTCTGCCTGGGATGACATGCTCGACAAGCCATGATGCTTCACTAGGGACAGCTTGCACCTGTCACCCCTGGGCTTTTGGATATTGGCAAAGGCTCTTGCCACCCCCATAGTGCCTTTTTTAGGCAAGGCTCAAAAGACAAACCCACCTCCATAGGTATCACAAGGGATAAGAAACTAAGAGTAATGCTACTCAACCCCAGAAGTCTAAACCTCAAGATGCACACCCTCAAAACTCTCCTTAGCATGGAGAACATCGATATCTATGCAGTAACAGAAACCTGGTTCAAGGCTCCCGAGAGCACCCGAGCACTACCAGGTTATACCTCATACCATGTTTTTCGCCCCCAAACCTTGGACCGAACCACAAAAGGAGGGGGAGTATCAATATTCGTCAAAGATACCCACACCTTTAGGTTGGTGGCACAGCACGAAGCATCAGAGACTATCCATGTGCAACTAGCAGTGGGTAAAACTGCCTTCCAGTTTATAGCCTGCTACAGACCACCCTCCCAAACCAAGGAACCCCACTCAGCCTTCCTGAGAACACTGGAAAATATGAAGGTCTCTCCAAACACCATTATATTGGGCGACTTCAACTACCCTAACATAGACTGGGAGCATTACTCTAGCTCCAACACCCTAGCCCGAAGGTTCCTAGAATTTATAAACTCAAATGCTATGGAACAACTTGTTGCCACTCCCACAAGAGAGGAATACATACTGGACCTGATCATCACCAACATGGGGACTCTATGCTCCAGACCAGTAGTGTATCCCTCACTGGTAAGATCAGACCATAAACTAATAACTAGATATTCACATCCTGACCCCAGTCCCTGCCCAGAAAACCACAGTGAAAAACTTCTCTAAAGCAAATTTCACACTCCTCAAAACTGAGGTGGAATCCTTCAAAGCCCCCGGGCCTCTGGAAAATATGGCCCAGACCGCAGAATCCTTTATAAATGCATTCTATGAACACCTTCAGGAATGCAGGGATCATGCAATCCCAAATAAAACCAAGACCCAATCCTCCAAAGTTAGGCGTCCTGTCTGGTGGACCCCAGCCATAAACAAATTATATAATAGAAGGAGGAAGCTACTGCATGATAGAGCAAAATCCCAAAAAGGAAGGCATCTCTGATCAGTATTAGCAAAAAAACTACGGGCACTCATAAAATCATCTAAGGCCAGCTTTGAGAGAAAAATTGCACAGGACACTAAGGATAATCACAAAGCTTTTAGCTATGTTAGGATCCTGGGTGGGAATTCCCAGATATGCTCAGAATTAGTCCAAAATGACAAAAAATACACCGAACCCACAGACATTGCCAACATCCTAGCTGACAGGTTCAGCGCAAACTTCTCCCCGCCTTCCCCACCAAAAGGGCAAATATCTATCCCAGCAGAGTGCTGCCCCCCTGACATCTCAGATGCTCAGGTAAGAGCCGCCCTCTTCAAAGCAAAAAACACAGCATCAATGGGACCAGACAGTGCCCGGGCTGCATCCTACATGAACTCCAAGAAGAACTAAACCCAAACATAAAACTACTGTTCAGTCTCAGCCTTACTACAGGATATGTACCCAAAGAGTGGCGTACAGCAACAGTGGTCCCTCTCCACAAAGGTGGTGCCTCAACGGATCCTGGAAACTATCGCCCCATAAGCCTGACTAGCTTGGTCTGCAAAGCTATGGAAAAGATCATCACGGACCTCATAAATAAAGATATTGGGGACCTACAGACACTGGATCCTACCCAGTTCGGCTTTGTTAAGGGCAGATCCTAACTCTTAAACCTGGTTGATTTCTTTGAAACAGTCACCAAGGCCATTGACGAGGGGAAGGTGGTCCACACATCCTACCTGGACCTTGCAAAAGCCTTTGATACAATACCCCACTCGGGCATTATAGATAAGCTCACCAGCTTAAATATAAACCCCTATGTCACTAGATGGGTTGCAAACTGGCTCAAGGACAGAACCCACGTGGTTAGAATTGCTGGAGCCATATCAGACTCCAAACCAGTTACAAGTGGCGTCCCACAAGGCTCAGTCCTGGGACCTCTCTTGTTCGGTATATATTTCTCGGAGGTACAGGCTAACACGGAAGGACTGTGGCTGACCAAGTTCGCAGATGACTGCAAACTGGGCACCATAATCGACTCTCCAGCCGACACAAGCATCCTCCAAAAGGGCCTCATAGAAACAGACAACTGGTGCCAGAGCCATGGCCTCAAGCTAAATGCCAAAAAGTGTATAGTCATCCCCTTTGGCAAAAACAAAGTGCCCACAAATTACCACATAGGTGGTAATCCATTAAGTACGGAAGAAGTAATTAAGGACCTGGGGACCCAAGTTGATAGCAATCTCTCATTTGACAACCACGTGGCCAAAGTGGTTAGAAAAACATTTTATATAGCCCACCTAATCATGAAGAGATTCACATCTAGATCAGGGGAGGTTATCGTGCCTCTTTACTCATCCTTCACCAGGCCCATAATTGAGTACAATGCCCCTTTTGGGATGTACCTTACCAGACACCTGCAGCAACTGGAAATACCCCAAAAGTACCTCACCAAGAGGATCAAGGGGCTCAAACAGATGCCATATACTGCCCGGTTAAAGAAACTCCAGCTCTACTTAGTTGCATACCGCCTGCTCAGAGGCGATCTGTGCCTGACGTATAAAGCAATGTCCAACCCGGAATTAATGGACATGCTGCACCTCAGAAAATCCAAATCCCATCGAGCTACGTGCTCGAGAGACTTGAACCTCAGCACTGAAATAAATAGGACATGCTGGAGGGACAGATTCATAACCCAGAGGCTCCCTTCACTCTGGAATAAAATCCCAGTCCATGTTAGGCAGAGTCCCTCATTGACTCTCTTCAAGAGGAATCTTGATGAGTGGATGGGAGATAGTAGGTTTACCCTGGGTATCACTTCTGTGTCACTGTTAGACAGAGGCACAGTATATTAACCTCGAAAAAGGGCTTAGCAAAATTCATTTAAAATGGGTGACGAAAGCCAAACACACTCTGGCTAGGCTTATAAATCACCCTAGGGCAGATAGCCTAGTATGAACCTATGAACCTATAATCATAGGGTGGGTGGGACTTTCAGTACGCAGAAGAAGAACCACAGTCAATGATATTGCAAGGAATGTTACAAAACTGTTTTCTTTTTCTGTGTTCTGTCATCTGATTTTATTCTCAGAGTTATGGGAAACATTGTCTCCAAGAAGGTCAGTGATACTGAGTGATCTGTGCTACTTTTCCTAATTTATTTTAAAGCTGAATTAGCTGTGACATTCCCTCTATTCTATGACCATGAGGCATACAGCAGCTAATAGAAAAAAAAACCCGTTTTTTTTCAGGAAAAGTGAAAGTTATGAAAGTTATGCGCACCTAAATGTCAACTGACAAAAAAACAAACAAAAAAAAAAAACAAATGGTATCATTTGTGCTCTTAGCTTTGCCACAGAGCAGGTCATTTTCAAATAATTATGATTGTTTTTAACTGATTTGAATATCTTTGTGGCACATTGCCTTATGCAATTGTTAAGTTGTGACCTCTGCTTCTAAAGATGGTGCAAGTAAGACTCTAGCTGGTGTTATATAGACAAGAAAGAAGGAGGAAGTCAGTTATGGGGTATTGTTATGAGGAAATGGCTTTGACCTTTGGTAGGAGAAGCCAGCTGAACATATTATTGCCAGGGGAGAAGGGTAGTATATGATATGATGGTACTTACATATTATCGCAACTAGATGTTTTTACATCCTGTAATTCATAACATTTTCGAGAAATGAGTTCAGTTGTAAGTACAATGACTGTGCATACTCCAAATTACTATTTTACCACATCACTTTGGAAACAGGATCAGGATTTGGGAAATCAGATCATGAGTAGTGAGGGCCACTGCACAGAACTAATGATACAACTTTTGCCATTTTTTACCGAAAATTTGCGGAATTACAGGATGTAAAAAATATGGTTGCGATAATACGTAAGTACCAATATGGTATACGATTGACGTCATTGATCATATGTGATTGGTTGTAACTCATCACATGATTGGACTGGACTTTATGATTTAAATATGTTTTAATGGAATGGAATTACAGATGATGAAGTTCTTTGGAACAAAAGCACTCAATTGAGGTTCATGCAATAAACTTATCTAGTTGGTTGTGCATAGTTCACTGTGTGTTTTTACTGTTTGGTTCTTCATTATATACTGGTGGACTTGTATGAAAATATTTGGAATACAATTGATAAAGCATTATCATGTGTTGTAATAAAGCAGGCTAAACTGGAAAACAAATTGAAAATAATACAGTAATTAATTAAAGCACAAATATGTTTTTATTCCACAAAAATAATAGGTGTACAGGTGTAAACATTTATGTGATGCATAACGAGCTATTTGCCATGAAGTGTGGATCTCTGAATCAGATCATTTCTGCACACTCCTTCTCACTGCACTATTTTCACTTAATGCTGTGCACAATTTTTTTCTGTATACCCCTAAAAGAGTGTAATGTTACACAGCTGAAAGAGTACATTCTTTCAGAAACTGATGAAAACAATGAGACAAAGTATCTCTAATAGATAAACCAGTAAATTAAGAAGCAAGTAGAATTGAGCAAAAAAATGCCAGGTAAATCCGCAACTAGCCAAGGAAATACGAAGTGAAATAGTAGCAGTGTTCTAAACGCAAGTTTATTACTTTTTCAACCAACAACATATGATGTTCATCGTGCATACAGCTGCAGTAATTACAGATGGGTTCTCTGCCGTCAGGCGGGTCCTCGGTCGGCCGAATTCCAAAGTCTAGGTCTGGCGTCGGTTGTCGTCGCTTTCTTTCCTGATGTCAGTGCGACAGGGGTATATAAGACACAGCCGACGCCATTTTCTTCAGTCTTTTTTGCCGCGCGGTGCCCGAAGCAGAAGCAGTTCGCAAGTGCCGGTCGGCCAGCTCCTGAAATTATGAAAATTTGGAAACCGAAGTCTTCTTTAAAGCTAAATACCCCGTTGGGGAAACTTTTCTTGCCTCAGACCGATGTCAGACAAAGTTAACAATTGTATTTCTTGTGGGAAGCAAATACCGCATAAGGATTTCCATTCCCTCTGTATACCTTGCTTAGGCCCAGACCACGACGTCTCGGGCTGTCGCTTTTGTGCTACTTTCAATAAACGCACTATTAAGCGTCGGGCGGAGTTCGCCCAGCACTTTTTTGGTAAAACCTTTAACTATAAGATGTCGTTGGAGGTTCCGACTACCATTTTGTCTAAAAAAACGCAAGGACAAAGACCGACACGCGAGGTCCGCGGTCTCCACCGACACCACGCCAAAACTGACTACACGTGGTCCGGTTCTCAGCGAGGCGCCTACGCAGCCCATGACTACCGACGACCCTTCTCTGGCGGTGTCTTCTGTAACCGAGACCGCAGGTCCCTCGGCCCACACCTCGACTACAGCTACCGAAGCCACTGTGAGTGCTGAGCCTCTTAATGTGGACAGGTCCACTTCCACCCATGGTGTCTTCAGACCTTCTTCTTCCTTTTCCATAAAGGCTTTTACTAAGTCTAAATCTGCTATGCATCCCAAGAGGCCTATTGCACAGAGCCCATCTCCAGGCCCCATGCCTAAATAACAAATGCTCAAAATGGCTGACGATTTAATTACTCTTATCAGAGGTTCCCAATCCCCTCCAGACAAGAGACCCAGAGTGGAGGAAGATTCTCCCTCTTCCGACCAGGGCTCCATTATTTCAGAACATTCTGATGAAGAGAAACATTCATACTCCCCTTATGAAGATTCTGATGCAGAGCAGTCCATTCCTTCTGTATCCCCCCCAGAGGACCTTTCCTTCGGGGAAACCTTGCATACTTTGAGGGAACACTTCCATTGGGAAGGCCAAGATTTTTCCGATTCCAAGAAAAGGCTGAGGGAATTCCTTTTGCTTCCTCAGCACAGACCTCTGGCGATACCTCCTGTCTTGGACATACTTGATGATGTTTACTCGGAGGCCTGCCTTAATCCGGATTCCCTGCCTCCTGCTCCAGTCAAGCCTGATAGGTACTACAGAGTTCCTAATTCACACCAATTTCTGTACAAAAGTCATAATGCTGACCCTGAAACCATTTCTCAAGGCCCCAAGGGAATCAAGGCCTCTACTGCTAAGAATCCATTACCTTCCGAAAGAGAGTCTAGATCCTTAGAAAGGTGGGGAAAAAAGGTATATACCTCGGCCACTCTAGCCATGAGGGCCTTAAATTGTCAGTTCCATATGCTTAAATATCAGCAGTTTCTGTTATCACAAGTAAAGAATAAAATGTCACAACCTGAACAACCAGATTTTAAGGAGTTACAGGATATGATTCATAGTGCAGAGCAAGTGGGTAAACACACCTTGCAATGTGGCTATGATGCTCTAGAGGCCTCAAGTAGAGCTGCAGTTACAGGATCAGTCATTCGTAGACATGCCTGGCTTAGGGAACAAACCTTGCCTGATCATGTTAAAGCTAAACTAGTAGATGCTCCTTTACAAAAGGTTGTATTATTTGGTACTAATGCTGAGGAGATACTACGGAAAATGGAAGAAAAAGCTAAATCTATGCAAACTGTCAAAGCCTTTCTACAGGTACAACCACCACATTTTAGCAGAAATTGGCCTTCAAAAAACTGGTCCTTTCCAGCAACGGACAAGCCCCAAAGAGGTAGATACAGGCGCACAAGGGGCAGAGGACAATCTCAAAGATCATATAGAGGCAGACAATGGCAATCTCCAGCACCAAGAGGTAGCTAAGACAGTGCACAGCAATACAGGAAACAAACCCAATGACTTTCCCCTTTGCAGGCCAAGCGAGGCTCAGGTGGCAGCACCCTTGGGGGGAAAGCTGGCATTATTTTCAAACAATTGGCATATTGTCACAAAAGACAAGTGGATCCTGGACATTATAAACAGAGGCTACAGATTTAATTTTCACACTCTTCCAAAAATGAGAGGCATGCCGAACCTGCCACACAATCAAAGGGCAGAGGCTCAAATACAAATTTCAAAGCTCATGGGCATGAAAGCTATTCAAGAGGTACCTATGCACGAACAAGGTCAAGGCTTTTATTCCAGACTATTCCTGGTACCAAGGAAGGGAACCGATTGGAGACCCTTTTTGGACTTATCCATCCTAAACATTTTTCTACTCGTACCAAAATTCAAGATGCTCACCTTACAGCAGCTTCTTCCCATGCTGGGCAAGGAGTCTTGGTTGGTAACATTGGACCTCAAGGAGGCATACCTGCATGTCCCAATCAGACAAAGTTGCAGAAGATACCTCAGATTTCTTGCAGGTTCAATTCACTATCAATTCTCTGCATTGCCCTTTGGCTTGTCTACTGCGTCCAGAGTATTCACGAAATGCCTGGCATCAGTAATTGCCTACTGCAGACTTCAAGGGATACAAATTTACCCTTATTTGGATGATTGCCTGATCCAAGCGGACAGCAAGCACATTCTTCTGGAGCATCTGGCTTATGTGACACGGTTATTGAATTCTCTGGGATACACAGTCAACAAAGAGAAATCCAGACTAACACCATCTCAGAAAATAATTTTCCTGGGTGCCAACTTGGACACAAACACCCAGATGGCCTATCTTATGCCAGAAAAGCAGGGGCAACTAACTCAGTACTTCAAGACGCTAGCAAATTGTACCAGGCTAACTGCAAGGAAAATCCTGCAGGCTCTGGGCTTCATGGCATCTTGCATTCTTCTAATCCCATGTGCAAAGTTGCATATGAGGAAACTTCAATGGTACCTAAAAAACATATGGTCTCAACACAGCCACAGTTTGGAAACAATATTACCACTAATTCCATGTTTGCAAAAGGAATTTCTATGGTGGGCCCAAGCATGCCAAACAAACACAGGCCTACCATTCTGCAAGCCTCAAGCAAATCAAGTCATCACAACAGACGCCTCAGACTACGCCTGGGGGGCACACATGACAGACAGGTGCATTCAGGGCAAATGGTCCCAAAAAGAAAAGCACCTTCACATCAATCAAAAGGAAATGCTAGCAGTGATAAACGCAATTACAGCTTTCAAGGACCTCCTGCATCCAGGACAACTATTGATAAGAACAGACAACACCACAGTAATGTGGTACATAAACAAACAAGGAGGAACACATTCATACCCCCTGTGCAGGCTGGCCATGTCACTTTGGAACATGGCTCTGGAATGGAAAATCGAGCTTCAAGCACAGTATCTGCCAGGTTTGGAAAACACGTTGGCAGACAATCTAAGCAGAAATTTGATAGATCCGCATGAATGGCAGTTGCATCCTCAAGTGTTTACAAAGATAATCCAAGCGTGGGGAAGGCCGGACATAGATCTCTTTGCCTCCCACAAGAATCATCAATTTACAAAATTCTGCTCAAGGACATTTCATCCAAAGGCCTGGAGAGTGGACGCCCTTTCTTTCAGTTGGGCAGCAAGGACAGTCTATGCCTTCCCACCTTTGCCTCTACTGACCAAGGTGCTCTTGAAAGCAAGAGCAGACAGACCAAAGATGATACTGATTGCTCCAGACTGGCCAAGACAACACTGGTACCCACTCCTGAGGAGTCTATCACATTCTCCTCCCTGGACACTACCTCTAATGCCTCTTCTCCTGACTCAGCACAGCTACAAAACTCTTCACAGTCAGCTAAAAACACTCAATCTGGCTGCATGGAAAATTCCTTAACACCACAGCAGACCCTACTCTCCAAGGAGGTGCAGGATGTTATTTTGGAGGCCAGAAGGCCATCTACTAGAAAAGCTTATTCTGCAAAATGGAACTGGTTTTGCGCTTGGAATGAGAAAAAGGGTCAGGATCCTAGAAAACTGAATTTGCCTCAGATATTACAGTATCTAGCTGAGCTGTTGAACAGTGGACTTTCATTATCCTCCATCAAAATCCATGTCTCAGCCATGTCTGCAGAATACAACACTGATCCACCCTTATTCTCTCACCCACTCTTAAGGCAGTTCCTAAGAGGGGCTAAGAATATAAGACCCCCAAGGAAACAACCAATACCAGCATGGGATCTTAATTACATTCTAGAAAAATTAACATTGCCTCCTTTCGAGCCGGCTGCTTCAACAGATTTGCAATACTTGTCCTGGAAAACAGCTTTCCTTCTGGCTATTACCTCAGCTCGTAGGGTTTCAGAACTACAAGCCCTCATGGCTGTGCAGCCCTTTCTCATCTTCCATCAGGACAGGGTTTCCCTACGAACCAACCCGTCATTTATGCCTAAGGTAGTATCCAGGGTAGCTTTAAATCAGGCCATACATTTACCTACCTTTTACCCCAATCCTCAAAACAAAGGGGAAAGGCTGCTACATTCCTTAGACATCCATAGACAGCTACGTTACTATTTGGACAGAACAAAGCCTTTCAGGAAATCAGAACAACTCTTTGTGTCCTATGCCGTAGGAGCTCAAGGGAAGCCAATTTCCAAACAGATAATTTCAAAATGGATAGGCCACTGCATACGGTTTTGTTACTCCTTTCATGGCAAATCTGTTCCTACAGGCATCAGATCCCACTCAACAAGGGCCACAGCTACCTCTACAGCCTTCCTCAGAGGAGTTCCTACCAAAGATATTTTGGAAGCAGCCACTTGGAGTTCTGTGCATACCTTCACAAAACACTACCACCTGCCTTTATACTCCAAAACTAGAGCAGGCTTTGCCACTGCTGTGTTGCAGGGCATTCTGGCTCCTCCCAGTTCCACCTAGTGCCTACCACCCTGTGCGTAGCTTTGGGATTCTACCCATCTGTAATTACTGCAGCTGTATGCACGATGAACATAGTACAGTTTTGTACCTACCATAAATGTAGATGTTCGAGTGCTAATACAGCTGCAGTACAGGTTTCCCACTCTCCTTCCCCTCTTGGTAAAGGCCTAGTGGCTAACATCTCCTCATACAACCTGAATGGGTTATCCTTCTATGGTGTATTTGCTTGCAACTACTGATTTTTGATTATATTGCATTGCATGATTATATATATATATATATATATATATATATATATATATATATATATATATAAATAATTTATGGATTGCCTTCCTTCTGGGGGCACCTGACATCTGGGGCAAGAAAGACTGAAGAAAATGGCGTCGGCTGTGTCTTATATACCCCTGTCGCACTGACGTCAGGAAAGAAAGCGACGACAACCGACGCCGGACCTAGACTTTGGAATTCGGCCGACCGAGGACCCGCCTGACGGCAGAGAACCCATCTGTAATTACTGCAGCTGTATTAGCACTCGAACATCTACATTTATGGTAGGTACAAAACTGTACTTTTTCGCTACTGACCGACAGAACTGTCGGACAGTAGCGAAAACGTATGTTGTTGGTTGAAAAAGTAATAAACTTGCATTTAGAACACTGCTACTATTTCACTTCGTATTTCCTTGGCTAGTTGCGGATTTACCTGGCATTTCTTTGCTCAATTCTACTTATCTCTAATAGATGCCAAGTCATTATTGGTTATATATATAAAAAAAACAGGCTATTGCATTGTGACAATGAAAGTTTATGTCTGTGATCCACTTAGGTGCTTGTGTACCATTAGCTGGCAGCACACTTCACTGCTGCCACTCACTCCTGTTGACAAGTGCATTAACTCTCATAAACTCAATTATTGTGAAGTTAACAAAGGCTAACTAACCCTCCCAGATACCCGACCCTTACCCTATAAAGTCACACTCAGTCTTTAAGCCTATAATCCCCTTCCCCTCTCTAATCCTAATCTCTTGATTGCTGTCTAAACCTAAAATCCCCCTCCCTTACTTAACCCTTATCTTCCAGTTACTCTCTAAACCTAAAATTGCACTCCTACAGCAGATCTAACCTTTAACTATCTTGCAGTTGTTCCCTAAACCTAAAATTCTCCTCCCCCTCATCCCTAACCATAATCTCCCAATCACACCCTAAACCTAAAATTCCCCTCCCCTCCCTAAAACATAAACATCCAATCCCCTCTGCTCACTCTGTTAACCTGAACCCCCCCCCTCCTTAAAGTAAACTTTCCCTCCACATTTTCTTCCCCTTCTTATTTGGTCCATGGTGAGCACCTATTTTCATCTGTCTGGTGTGGCAGTTGCATTGCTGAACTCATATCTGAGTATGAGTACATATTTGGGCAGCTGGGAATATGGGATTACAGCCCTTTGAGTCCTTGGCCATAAGGTGGTGGAATTCAATCAGCTGGGACTCGTGTGGTTTTAGAACACCCACTTTTTAGTGTACTCTGTATAAAAGAAACAATTTCACATGGCTTGAATGATAACCACAGCCAGGGGCACTGTTCATAAGCATTCACTATTATCTAGTAGGAGGGTGTATGAAAACTGAGTGCCATAGGAAAGTATTAAACTGCATTTAACATCAAAGGAATTAGGGAAGAACTGCAAGCAAGTACATTGTCATTGTGTTGTATGGCATGATGGTCCAATGAGGTCAGTTGGTCTATTTTTACTAGGACATAAGGTAGACTATATGTTACTACCTCTAGATTATGTTGAGAACTCCTGGAGATATTTTTTTTTCATTTTTTTCTTCCTTTCTTTTTCATATAGAGTAGTATGATACATATTTCTGGTTTCCTGCTTTAAGATGTATGGTTAAGCTTTGATACAGATGAGTACAGATGAGTAAAACAGCTAAATATCATCGCCAGGCCCTTAAGGTAATTTTGGATGTATTTACTTTAACAGCAGTAGCAGTATCACAATCAATACATTGAAAGATCAAATCAGGAAAAGGCCCTCTCTGTGCAAGCGAGCCTTTGGCAAGAAAAAATTACCTGTTATGTCTTATGTCAGCCTTAGCTAACAATCAGATATGTAGATGAAATGAAAACATGCTCTTGTCCCAGAGCTGCTAAATGGTTAATTGATATCTATATACAAGAGCTCACAGTGAAAGAATGATTTGAATAAAAGCTGGATGCAAGGTTGCTGAAAACTGGCCAAATATTAGAGTGTGAGCTTATGTTGCACAAGATCTAGTGTTTCCAGAATGTTTATTTTATTAGCTGACGAGTTGTAGTAGGTGTTATACCAGTGTCAGATACTTAAGCTTTCAAAATATGAGACATTATTGTATTACTTTCCCAGGAGTGGTTAAGATCATTTCAGGAACTGATGACTGAAAATATTCTCCAGATTAAAAAAAAGCTTTTCATATCAACTATCACAGACACTTCTGAAATAGCACTTATAATTTTATTTTTTTTTTATTGACGAATAGTACAGCTTATGTTCTCCCAGATTCAAGTATACATAACAGTGTTAAAAGTAAAATGTATAGACAGTTGAGGTTGGGAATTAATATGGTGGGTCGAAATATGTTTTGGAATGACTTTCACCAGATGACTTGCCAAATGTCAAAAGTAGTGTCTACATTAGCACATAGTTCTCTTAGTGTTTCTGATTTTTATGAGCCTTTCTGGTTTGAAGACAAAAGTAATTATGTTCATGATTCAGACAGAAGCAGAACAAAGAGATCATTAAACTGCCATAGAGTCTATTGCTTATTCTGAAGTGGATGACAGCTCAAAGTGACAAGTGAAATGACTTCCTGATTTAAAGTAAAAATTGGATGATGTCCTTCGCTATAAGAATTGATTTCCTTCATCTTGTTATTTTGAAGAAAACAGACATTTCTCATCTATATTTATTGAAACTGTAAAGTATTAGGAATAGAGATGCTGATGTATTCATATCTGCATTTTAAAATATATTGCTAACCTGTACTATTAAAATGAGCTTTGTTTCTTCTCCTAGAATAGTTGCATGGTGTGCAAAAAGTAACTTACTGTAATACAAGTTTATATAAATGACAATGCTTTCCTGCAAACACAGATTTGGCCCTATGGAAAAGAAGTTATGTGGGGTAATAACCCCTCTGCTTTAATACTGCAGCAGCTACAAAGAAAATGGAGTATTTCATGAACTTGTGTACAAATGACCCATTTACAGTGAAATTAAGCCAGCCATACTTCTTATTTGGTATCTGAAAGTGCATCACAACAATGCAGCATCATCACCTTCAATATACTGTAACAGGCAAAGGTGATACACAAGCCACAAGGGAAGTCATTTGTTGTGAAAGTCTTCCAGAGTCATTCATTTGGCTCATGAGCTAAGGGAATGTATGATTTGCTCATGTTTTAATCATAAGGACAGTATCTCAATAATTCTCCAGGAAGTGTAAAGAAAAAAAATCTCATTAAAAGAAAGTGTTAGCAATTTTTCATGCGAAATTTTAATTAAATCTCCTAGAATCAAATCAAATAATGATATAACAATTCTTTCTACCTACAGGCTCTGCATGACAACTCTTATAGATGTCTACAGTAACAAGGGTTAAAAGACCATGAAGTTAAGGAGGTACTAACTTCCTGTCTGTGTTAACTCCCTTAAGGGAGTGACAGATGGAAATGTTTCATAACCTCTCAGATTACTGATCTAAATAAACGGTTCCTACTGCCACACATTCCCAAAACCTGCTTAGGAAATCCACAACACAAATTACCTTGGACTGCTTAAAACATGGTTGTATAGTTTTATATAATCGGCACTCTTATGTTGTTACCATGTGGGAGATGTACAACAAAGTATACTGATTTATTAAACTAAGTTGAAAATATCTCACAGTGTTGCCATCAAGAGTGGTTGGAAGAGCCTGATATGTTTGTGGTCAGTTCTAATAAACCTTCAAAAGTTCGACTCACTTGGGTCAGACCCTTTCTGTAAGATATTCCAAAAACCCATCTTCTATAACCTGTAGGAGATGTTAAGCACACCTCCTGCATATACACATAATGCTTTGAATCTTTCAATAACCATACATTTCAGTCCTGAATGATATTTTCTAGCTGTGCGATATCACATAATTCTTGACAGACAAAACAGCGCAGAAACATCTATTTTTCATACTGCTTTTTGTTATAAACTTTATAATACTAAGCCTACTAAATGATTTGTACCAGGTTTGAACTCAACCCTTCTCAAAGGATTAGTGACACTAGTTTAGCATGTTCCCCTAGAGACAATCCAGTGCAGTATGGGGTGCTATACCCCTGAGTTGCCTTCCTTCCAGTTAGATGTTAAAGTGAATTCTAGTTATTTCATATGTTCAGCTAGATGCTAAGGACCCAAATACAGGAATATAAGGATACACATGCAAATACATAGATAACCCTAATCAAAACATTGGGTAGGATACATAATCATTTGTAATTGAATGCTATAAACCCAGCACAGTGCCAGTAGGTTACATGATGCAGTCTAGTACAAAAATCCATTCTGGCATAGACAGATCCAATTTAAAGAAAAATCATAACTTTGCACAAACCAGCATTTTTGCCCACAGCACATTAGACAGCCAGGCAAGCATTACAAAAGGCAGTTCTTAACATCTTAACGAGCACCCTCTGTAATGCCAAAGGTAAGACACAGTATGTCATCTCCTAAATGTGCTTGTGTTATAGACTGTTTGTGTGCATATTAACTGTATGAATAAAAACAAAGGGATATAGAGGTACAAGAAAAATTCCATTACTATTTATAATGTGAATTAGGTATGTATAATCATAGATTTATAGGTCTTACTAAGCTTATAGCTGCGGAGACAATTGAGAAGGTCATACACATCCCTTATACTGGTGGAAGACTAACAGAGTTCCTCAATAAGTAGCTTTTGTCTATATGTCCTAGGTGAAAATTTATACTTACCTATCCACAGTGGCGGCTGGTGACTTCAAATCAAAGGGGGGCTGCAGGAGATAGCTGAATGGGTGGGATCAATGAGAAAGGATGCGGACAACTAGAAAGGGGAGGAGCTATGCCCAAAACCACAAAAACTAAACTTCAATTAAATATGCTGCCCTGGGTGCCAAACCCTCATTATGAGAGTCCAATCAAGACAAATGAAGTGTAAAAGAATAAAACTATTTCAATGCATTGGCTGCTTAACAGCTTACTTAATATCTAGATGGAACCAAAAAGGTTGTGAGGCATGAAAAAATAAATTACTTTTTAAATACATTACTGGAATGCCAGTCAAAATCAAGCATAAGAAAAACATGCAGCACTCAACTCAAACCGCTTCTCCTTGCACTGCATTATAATTTATATTCAGCTTTATTAAAGTATCAAGTAACATGCTGAAAGTAGCAATCTCTGTGATGCCCCCACTTGTAAAAATGTTTCTTATCCAAAAAAGACCTGCTGCCTGACATCTACTTGTTTCATGGGGAAAACATGATCAAAGTAAAAAATGAAAAGCAAACAAGCTCAAGATACATTGCTTAAAGAATTACTGTACAGGTTATGGACCACACATGAATGGCATTCTGTTTAGTTTACGGGTAAAGCCCTCAGAGATCCCTGGAAGTCTCCAAGAAGTGTAATGATCTTCTTAAAATAATGTAATCCTGTCCTTTATTACAAATACTGTCATATGCATTCCAATACCCAATGCTTATACATTATCTAGTTAAGTATTCTCTGCATGGCAACAACAGAAAGGCTTCAATGTTGGCAATTCTTTAACAGTATGCTTATTAAAGCTTACTTGCATGTTATGATCTCAGACAAGCTTACCTGATGGTCATTAAAGCATTGCTACTTAAAACACAGAGCAACAGGCACTTTGAGTAATAAGCATAAATCAACAGTACAAAAATATGACAGAAACCAGACAATTCTGCAAAATCAAGAACAGATGAAAAGCCACTGTAGTACTTGTGTCTACCTTGGATGGGGGGATACCCTGCACATTTACACTGCATGGGGGGATACCCTGCACATTTACACTGCACAACTGCTCCTTGCCTTGCTTGGACACATCCAGAGTCACTACATGGGGGAGGGGGGGGTGCAACAAGTATGTCACAATTTGAAATGTCTCAGGCTGACTGATGGCCCTGACACATTTGTCATACCTCACCCTCAGAGCAAAGCCATACATAGAAGTGGGACAAAGGCCCAAAAATAACGACGATTTTTAAATATTGCTCTTATAAACTTAGAAAGATAATAGAATAGTAGGTCTTGCATTAGTATGAATTTTCTAAAGGATATGAAATCTGAAACTCAAATGTCTATTATTTTCTAACTTCAGTCTTTGATGATTTACCACTAATTTGCCAAAAAACAACTTTATGAAAAATGGACCAAAAATGTGATGCAGAAATATAAAATAGCCACACAATACAGCTGGGAACCTGTCAAAGAAGGGACACTTTTTTTAATAATAGTACTGCTAACTTGAGCAGCTGACAAAATGAAAGAATCTACATGCATTTCTGAAATAAAAGTAATCTATAACTCTGATTATTACAGTTATTTCTAAATTGTAAACTCTCAATGTTTTCTTCCAAAATTGCTATTTTGTGGAGGGATTATTAGGGGAAGAACAACATTTTGAGCCAAATTCGGGGACAGTTGAGAGGTTTGGCTATGCCTAATTCTATAAAGCAATTTATTTGCATGTACCTCTCAACCTGTTAATACAATAAATCTGGACAAGGCCAAATATATTGGGGGAACATAAACAGTACTAAAAATTGCTCTTGTATAAACTGAGACACTTGATAGAACAGGTCTTACTTCAGCATGCATTTTTCTGAAGGTTATGAAGTCTGAAACTCAGTGTGTCATTATTTAATGACTTAATTCCTAAATGATTTGCCAGAAAACCACAAATATTATGAGGAACAAACCAAAAATAAGAAGCAAAAATCTATTCATTCTGTGAAAATCTGGACAGTTGGGAGGTATAGTTCAGCTAGGGCTGTCTTTGAGTTTGCCACCCTTCCCCCACACAAAATCATGGTCGAATGGAGCCCTCCCCCCTGCAGCCATTCCAATGATCCATTACTTGGCTATTTCACTCCATTTACCATAAACACTAATGTGCATACTGCTTTACTTCTATTATGATCTGGATTTCATTTGAAAGTTTTATTTTGCATTTTACAGCACAATCACTAAGACATCTGCTAAACAAAGCAACACAGTCTCACAATGAAAACAGGCTTAGCATTAAAAACTTCTCTGCCCTTGAAATGCACATTCAAAGAAAATACATTTTGCCAGTGGCAGATAAAGATTAACTTTGGGCTGTATTCAAATCATAGGCCCCTTGCACATGAAACATACATGTGCTCTTTGATACACCTTCCTGATTCTACTAAATTATATTCCTTGTACAATACAGTACAGTTGTTAGATGGCATTTTAAATTTATTGTTTTGAACATTTTTCCAGTAAACAATGAAACAAAATGCATGCACCAATGACAAAACTAACCAATTCAGAACATTTCCATCATAAGTCTACTCAACCTTCTACAGTCCACCAGTATCAGTAAATGTGCACAATCTCTGAAGTAGTAAAAGTAATCTAAATAATTCCAATTTAAAGAAATCTGTAACAATGAAGAGGTTGCTGCTAGCAACCAACTTTATATGTCACTGTTTATTCATCTACAAATAAAGTGCCTGTTGCCCTTGAGAAATAAATTGCCTATGTAGCATGCATTAAAAAAAAATAAGCTAGTAATATCGCAATAGGTACTGTATGGCAAACTGATAACAGGTTCATAGTTACTACTCTAGGTATCTTTGCCAAAAAGGACTGCAGCATCCACCCACTTTACAACACACTACAGTATCAGTAATGCATCTATCTACTGTGGGAGTAGAACCCACAGCCTTCTGCATCAAACGCAAGCACACTACCTGTTGTGCTATTAATGCAAGCAGATTCAGTACAAGCAGCACTAAAGTTTTGTTCCCCTGCAGCTCTCAGCTCCTTGTAAAATTTACATGACACGCAGTTGTATCTCTGAACTTTGCAGCACAAGAAATCTGGAAAAAGCCAAAATTTATTGGGGGGGGGGCAGACAACCAGGGACACATTTTAAACATTGCTTGTATAATGTTGGAAAGTTGCTAGAATAAAATGCTGTGTTACTACCATACATGTCACTGCCACGTCTTTAACCCAGGGGACCCTGTGCAAAACAGTCAGAGAAACATACCACTATTCCAAATCAGCTGTTTTGTAAAAGAGAGGAAGACAGACTGAAATGGCTACCATTTAGTGAATTCAGTTCTCAGCATAGCTGTCAACCTCTTGGCACAAAACACCTGAACAAAGCCAATAATGTGGGGAATACAGCCCCCAAACATATTCAGTGAATTCAGTTCTCACTATAGCTCTCAACCTCTTAGCAAAAACATGTGGACAAAGCCAGTAATGGAGGGGGATACAGCCCCCAAACATTAAATGAATACATTTCTCACCATAGATAACTCTTAACCTTAGCACAAATACCTGGACAAAGCCAATATTGGGGGAATACAGTCCCAAAAATAGGGACAAATTTCAAATATCCATGTTATAAACTTAGACAACTGCTAGAACAATTTTGTGTTACAATGTACTTTCTGAAGAATATGAAGTCTGAAATTCAAATGCCTGTTATTTTTTAAACATTTAACCAGGAAACAAGTCTGACTTGGAACAAAAGACAATTTTCAGCAGAGCAGAGAGAAATGCCAATCACATCTTTGCAAGATGAGAGAACATGCAGACACCACACAGAAAGCACCCCAGCCAAGAAACAAACCAGAGAACCTGTAGCTGTTAGGCAACAATGCTACCAGTGCACCACTACACTACAGACTTTGCAAGGAAAAATGTAGATACAGAAACCACAGATTTTATGAGGAACAGAACAAATATGAGGCAAAAATCTGCAAGTTTTTTTTAGAAATGGTGGTGGATAGGGAATTCAGGTCCTTGCCACCTGCATCCAAGGTACAGGATTCAAGCCTGAGTATCTCTATACACCACCATTTGCTCTCTCTAGCCACCAGTTTACACACACCACCATTTGCTCTCCAGTATATAGTAACTGGGGCATTACACACACACCTAAATCCAGCCAGTGACACACACTTACCTGATGTATGTATGTCTCACCCAGCGACCTGAAGTAATCCAAGCAGCAAAGCCACCCAAGCAATCCAGCGACCTGAAGCAACAAACACCACCTGTGACACAGAGTAATCCAGCCAGTGACCAAAACCTGCTACACCTACCTCCTGAATGAGCCTGTGCAATGAAAGTCCCATGAGAGCAGCTCATCTCCCTCAATCCTGATTGGATCTGCCTGCAGCTGAAGCAGTCCGGACCTCCTCTTCTGTGCAGTCGTCCCCGCACTGATTCATGGGTGCATTTGCAGCAATGATTGCTGGCACCTGTCTATCTCTACCCAGACTGCTGATAAACGCAGTCTGGACTCATGCTTTTTTTTTTTTTTTTCTGTTTGTTTTTTAGTTTTAAAGATTTTTATTTTTATTTTTCTAGGTGGGAGGGCTGCAGTCTGGCAGTCCGATACCACGAGCCACCCCTGCCTATCCAGTTAACCAGACTGATTTTAAAGGTAAAAATATATACATATATAGTGACCCAGTTAAGACAGGACATAATAGTAAAAAATGGAACCAGTCCCCCTATACAGTTAACAACAGACAACAGTTTAAGCAAACTACATATAGGAAGAAATTTTTAAGGAATCAGTGGGGGGGGGAAGGGGGAATCGGAGACAAGATAGAGGGAGAGAGGCCTCAACAGCAGTGGAGAACCAGGGACAGAGAACACTGGTAAAGATGAACCACCCTGATGTTTTAGATGAGATACATCAAGAAGGTATAGTAAACACTTATAAAGGATACCGTATTAACAATTATACTGACACTGTGCTCACTAAAGAGCACTTTTCCTTTTTATGAAAGATTTAAAATATGTTCCAACAAGGAAGTTTAATGATACTGATGCTATTTTACAGTTAGAAATATTTATGAGAAAACTCAATTTAGCATATATTTTTCAGAACCAAAATACAAATGGAAGAAAGGAAAAGGAAGTCAAGATGAGAAGTACCTTTAACCCACCATTAGAACCTACTTTAAGTATACTAGAAAAAGCTATTACAGATGAGATATATGCACTGAAAAGCAAAGAAGAAAGACAGAGTACGCCATATAATTTAACCAAAAAAGAACAAGAATTATTAGAACAGATGAGAAATGATCATTCAATCAGAGTCATGCGGCCAGATAAGGGACGGGGGGGCAGGGTTATATGGGACATTGCAATATTCTCAGAAAATATTTGAGCTGATTTGTGACACAGAAACATACTCTAATACCTCCCTTAATTAAATAAATATAGGACACCGCTGCTTTGACTATTATTTGGAAGAATATTTGATAGATGAAAGAATTTCACCAGAGAGTTATACTTTTTTGAAAGTTAGACATCCAGTGACAGCCACTAGTTTTGGGATTCCCAAAACTCATAAAGGTTTGGAACATCTTAAATTTAGGCTCATAGTGGCAGGACAAGGTTCTAAAACCTACCCATTTGGGGTGGTAATAGACAAGTGGCTTAAATGGGTTTACAACAAGGTAGACCACCTTTTGAAAGATTCTTGGGGCTTCCTGGGTAGGCTAAAAAATAATCTCTGGGAAGAAAACATTTCCTTTCTTACAGTGGATAAAAAAGTGAAGGGATAGAGCTCTTTTTAGAAAGTATGAAAAAACATACAGACTTTTCTGCTGATAAAATAAGTTTGATTTCTGAATTTATGGAACTTGTATTAGATTATAATTATATTTATTATGAGGGAGAATATTTTAAACTGAATATAGGTGTAGCGATGGGGGCATCATGTGCCCCCATTTATGCTAATATGGTGCTTTTAGAATGGGAAGAAACTACTATTTTCCCTAGTGAGTGATTTAAATATATTAAAATGTACATGCGTTTTTTGGATGATGTATTCATTTTGTGGATAGGAACGGAAGAAAATAAGAGAGAATTTGTGGAATTTTTGAATAATTCATCTAGTTTTTTGAAATTCACATACACCAGTAATGTAGAAAGCATTAACTATTTGGATACATTTATACCAAACAATCAGTAAAGGATTTAAGTCCAATGACTACCTTATGAATGTGGGCATCTTGGGGCAATGCAGCAATTGCCTCATGTACACAAACAACCCTCTACTCCTACCACCCAACACTACAACCTGTGAGAGATGCACTTATATAGCCAAACTGGAAGCAAAGCTCTCTTCACCAAAGACTGGACCAGACAGTCAAGAAGAGAAGGTAAACACTTGCAGCACACCACACTCATCACATAGTCCCTCAAAACCTACACCACCAAAACACACACATAGAAACACAAAACACACAACTACATTTGCGGAGGCTCTCAATAAAAATCTGCCCAAGCAACAGGGACCTCCAAAGCAGAAAAGCAAGCAACTTCCACCCTTCAGTACAACCCAAATGACACTTAGCCCACAAACTCAGTGTGCCACTCAACCACAGCCCATAAGGCATAACAACGTACCCAACACTCTAGTCATAGGTGACTCTATAGTCAGGCACACTGATGTTCCACTTGCTAGGCTAAACAAGGAGAAAGTTACTGTCAGCTGCCTGTTGGGTGCCAGGATCCACCACATAATGCATGCACTCAGGTAACTCCACAACAAGTACAAATATGACTCTGTCATTGTCCATGTTGGTGTGAATGACCTGAGACGTTACCTCCCTGGACTACATGAAAAGAGACATGGAGACTGTAGCCCAGGCAGGTATGACCCTAGCCCTGAGTAGCATCCTGCCATCACCCAGAATGATACCACAGTACAAGGACAAAATGATTGACTTCAACAATTTGCTAAGCTTCTGGTGTCATTCTAAGGGGATCCTGTATCTGTCTGCCTGGGATGACATGATCAACAGACCACAATGCTTTGCCAGAGATGGCCTGCATCTGTCGCCCTTGGGATTCCAGTTACTGGCTAAGGCTCTTGCCACCACTATAGTGCCTTTTTTAGGCAAGGTTCAAATGACAAATTCACCACCATAACAAGTACAACCAAGCAAAATCTGAGGGTAATGCTACTCAATGCTAGAAGTCTAAACCTCAAAATGGACTCACTCAAGGCACTCCTTAAAATGGAAAACATCGACATCTGTGCACTGACAGAGACCTGGTTCAAGGCTCCAGAAAGCACCCCTGCATTACCAGGCTATAATTCATACCACACCTTTCGGCCACCTAACCTGGACCGAAACACTGAAGGTGGAGGCGTGTCCATATTTATTAAGGATATCCAGGCTAGTAGCTCAGCATAATGCATCCAATATCATCCAAGTGCAACTAACTCTGGGCAAGTCTGCAATCCAAATTGTAGCTTGCTACAGATCCCCCACCATGCCCCAGGATTCCCACTCATCATTTCTTGATACACTGAAAATATTAGGGTACAACCTAACACTTTAATAAAGGGCAATTTCAACTACCCCACCATTAACTGGGAAAACTACTCATGTACCAACTCTTTTGCTCAACATTTTTTGGAATTCATATATTCCAATGCCTTGGATCAACTTAGCCACACCCCCATCAGGGGCAGCAATATCCTAGACCTGGTCATTACCAACATGGGTAACCGGTGTTTCACACCGGAGGTAATTTCCTTGTTGGTCAGATCCAACCACAAGCTAATCTCCCTAAACATCCAAATCCCACCCCCACCCCCTATTAGGGAAACCACTGTAAAACATTTCTCCAAAGCCAACTTCACGCTTCTTAAGACAGAAGTGGCAAACCACAACACCCACACAGATGGACAATAGAGGTACAACTGCTGAATCCTACATAAATGCACTTTAGAAGCACTTACATGAGTGCATGGATTGTGCAATCCCTAACAGAACCAAGATGCTGTCCTCCAAAAAAGGAAGCCAATCTGGTGGTCCCCTGCCATAAACAAACTCTACAACAGAAGAAAGAAACTGTTGCAGAAAAGAGTAAAATGGAATGATTGGAGGAACTCTCTGGTAAGCCTCAGTAAGAACCTGAGACCACTCATAAAATCCTTCAAAGCTAGTTACAAAAACAAAATCGCCACTGATTCTAAAGACAACCACAAAGCATTCTATAGCTATGTCAAGAATCTCAATGGCAGCACTCAGATCTGCTCTGCATTACAGCACAATTGCACTAAATATACAGAACCAACTGATATTGCCAACATCCTGGCAGATAGGTTCAGTACTAACTTTACCCCCCTCTCACCCCATAAAGGGCCCATCTCTATACCAGAAGAATGCAAAGTTCCTGTAATCATGGCTGCACAAGTAAAAACTATACTCTCCAAAGCCAAGAACACATCAATGGGATCCGACAATATCCTAGGCTGCATTCTACACAAACTACAGAATGAACTGGCACCCCACCTAAGTACCATGCTCAATCATAGCCTCACCTCAGGCTTTGTGCCCACTGAATGGCACACATCAATGGTTATCCCACTCCATAAAGGGAGAGCCACCATGGACCCCAGGAACTACTGCCCCATAAGCCTGGCAAGCCTGGTCTGAAATGCTATGGAATATATCATCATGGAACTTAGAAACAATGACATTGGTAATCTTCAAACTCTGGAATCCACCCAGTTCGGGTTTGTAAAAGGCAGATCATGTCTCCTAAACCTGATAGACTTCATTGAAGGGGTCACCAAAGCCATGGTTCACACAGCCTATCTAGATCTCGCTAAGGCTTTTGACACCATCATCCACTCTGGAATTATAGATAAATTCACTAAACTAGGTTTAAATCCCTATGTCACAAGATGGGTTGCCAGCTGGCTCACTGACAGAACCCACACTGTGAAAGTAGCAGACTCCATATCCAACTTCAGACCAGTGATAAGTACCACATGATTCAGTCCTAGGTAAGGTTACTATACGTCTGGGTTTCCCCGGACACGTCCTCTTTTTTGGGCTCCTGTCTGGGCGGTTTTTGAAAATTTTGCAATTTACCCAGACAAATCACAGAATTTTCAAAGAACAGGCATCCCTATTTTGGAGTCTTTCCTCTGCTTTGTTTTTTTTTTTTTTTTTTTGATTGGCTCATATACTGGTATATGAGCCAATCAAAAAATGGAGTTCTGTTCAATGTGGAACTGCTTGATGTTCCGCATTGAACAGAAGAGGGTCCGCTGTGCGTGTTTTTGATTGGCTCGTATACCGGTATACAAGCCAATCAAAAAGCAGAGCTCTGTTCAATGCGAAACTGCTTGATGTTCCGCATTGAACAGAAAAGGGTGCGCTGTGTGAGGTTTTGATTGGCTCGTATACCGGTATATAAGCCAATCAAAAAGCAGAGCTCTGTTCAATGCGGAACTGCTTGATGTTCTGCATTGAACAGAAGAGGGTCCGCTGTGCAAGGTTTTGATTGGCTCGTATACCGGTATACAAGCCAATCAAAAAGCAGAGCTCTGTTCAATGCGGAACTGCTTGAAGTTCTGCATTGAACAGAAGAGGGTCTGTTGTGCGAGGTTTTGATTGGCTCGTATACCGGTATAAGAGCCAATCAAAAAGCAGAGCTCTGTTCAATGCAGAACTGCTTGATGTTCTGCATTGAACAGAAGAGGGTCCGCTGTGCGAGGTTTTGATTGGCTCGTATACCGGTATATGGGCCAATCAAAAATCCCCAAACAAGGAACATTTTTTAAAAAAAAAAGAACTTTTTTTTTTTTCAACGTAAGAGGACAAAATAATATGTGCTGATAGCAGCACATATTTTTTCGTCCTCTTTTACATACAAACAATTATGGTAACCCTAGTCCTGGGTCTTCTCCTGTTTGATATCTACTTCTCTAAGTACAGGCTAATGCAGAAGGTCTTTGGCTAATGAAGTTCGCAGATGAGTGCAAACTAGGAGCTATAATCGAAACTCCTAACGATGTGGACATCCTACAAAAGGGCCTCACTGAGACAGATGCCTGGTGTCAAAGCCATGGTCTCAATCTCAATGCCAAAAAAATGCACTGTCATCCCTTTTGTTAAAACCTCTGTACCCATGAACTACCACATAGGCAGTAGTTTACTTAATACTGAAAGTGTGATAACAGACATTGGGGACAGGTGGACAGTAGTCTGTCCTTTGATAATCACATTGCCACCGTAGTCAGGAAATCCTTCTACATGGCACACCTCATCACAAAAGGTTTCTCATCCAGGAAAAAAGAGGTCATTGTTCCCCTCTACTTGTCACTCATTAGACCCATTATAGAATACACTGCCCCTTTTGGTATGTACCTCACAAAACATCTACAACAACTGGAAAGGCTGTAGAAATCCCTCACAAAGAGGATTACCGGCCTCAAACAGATGCCCTATGCAGACCATCTCAAAAAACTTCAGCTTTACTCCATCGCATATTGCATACTCAGAGGCAATCTCTGCCTAACATACAAAGCTATGTCAAACTCAGAGCTGTTGGACATGCTCCACTTAAAGAAATCCCAATCCCTCTGAGCTACACACACTAGGGACCTAAACCTTGTCACCACAATTAACATAACATGCTGGAAGGATAGATTCCTGTCCCAGAGACTTCCCATACTCTGGAACAAACTACCTATCTATATCAAACAAAGATCCTCATTATCACTCTTCAAGAAAAATCTTTATGACTGGATGAGAGATAGGTAAATTCACCCTGGGGATCACTTCTGCGGCTCTGCTCAACAGAGGCACAGGAAAATAATTTTCTTGGATGGTGAAAGCCAGGGTACCTTTTTGCTAGGCTTATATTGGCCCTAGGGCCAATACCTACCTATGAACCTATGAAAACCCACATTTAGTAATTCCTTTATAGAGTATACTAGTCATTACCCCACCATAAAAAAAAATAACATAGTCAAAGGTCAACTAGTTAGAGTTGCCCGTATGACTTCTGATGAGGGAGACGTAGATAGAGAGTTACAAAAAGTAACACAACTATTTTATGAAAGAGGGTATCCAGCTAACATAGTGGAGAAAATTGTAGAAAATGTTAAGAGTGAGTGGGGTAAAAAATGTAAACCACTGTTAGGTGATGTACTACAGGAAAAAGAAAATTTGGAAGAGGTGAAACAATTTCATAGGGCCATAGTTATTCTTTTTTGTGGACAAGTCAAACAAGTAAAAAAGATTTTTGAGAACAATTTGTCAATTCTTAAAAATAACCCTAGAATATTTTCAGTTGTTGGGAAGGAACCCACTTTTGTATACAAAACTGGGCTTAATTTAAAAGGGGCATTCGAACTTACTAACAAAAGTCAGATAGTGGGTAATAGTGGTACAACAAGATGTGGTGCTTGTGCACAATGCAAGTTCATACAAGATAAGAACATGGTAACCCTGCAAGACATTTTGAAGTCTAAGGTTTTCTTTGGAAAAGGAATTTGTCAAACATCAGGGGTGATATATCTGGCAGCTTGTAAAACCTGTCCAGCTTACTACATAGGCAAGACAGAAAGGTGTCTTAGGTACAGAATATACGAGCACCAGTACCAGATTGCTACAAGAAATATAAATAATGCCCATATAAACATTCATTAGTATGTGCAAATTTTGTTCAGTTTTTATTTGGTATTGTGGAGCGAGTAAGACCAAATCCTAGAGGGGGAGATTACAGGAATTATATAGAGGAAATGGAAATTAAGTGGCAAATAAAACTAGCTGCGACCCATGTACCAGGTCTTAATGAAATGGTATTCTTAAAACAAAAATTAGTGAGGAAAGCTACCTCATAAGTACTCTGTATCTTAGTCTGTGTGTGGGGTGGGGGTAGGGGGACAGCTCACAGTATATATATGTTTCAAAGCAAGTCAATGGATAAAATGAGATTGATTTTTTATCTTAAGCAATTTTTAAGTTTACATTTGATGAATGTCTTGGAATTTGAAAAGCTCTTTTTTATAAATGATGTTTGTTAAAATGTTCTTGTGTTAAAAGGCGTTTGTAATGCATTTCATTTGAGCATTAAGGTAGTTGTATCTTTAAAGGATTGTAAAGGGTGATGACATCATTTATTTTTAACAGTATTTAAAGGCTGTACTATGGAGTGCAGTTAGATTCTGATGAAGTCCCCAATTTAGGGGATGAAAGCGCTAAATCTGTGTTTTTGTATGTTGGAAGAATAAAAGCAGCTTGGACTGAAGAGTTTGGCTGACTGAAAGTGTTTCCTACTGCTTCACAGTGTATGTTTTGGACTTTTTTTAGTTATATTTTACAGTGTGGTTACTTTTGTTTTTTTTATTTTAAATTTTAAAGGTAGCCATAGACTGATAAGTAATGGAAGGCCATCCCAGAAATGGGGGGTGCATTGGGCCATCTAGGGCTGTTGATGGAGCAGTATTGGTTTAGGTCTTTAGACCAAATCTATAGATCAAGTGTTTGATTTACTGCTGGTTCTATTTAGGTGAAGGACAGTGCCAGGCCATTTATAACACAGAAGGCTAAACAGTGCTCCAACCGGTGTCTGTACAGCATCAAGTACAGGGATAGGGGCTGCAGTCTACCAGAACAGATAAAAGTGATGAGACCAAAGAGCTCCATTGGCAAAGAAACATCAAGGCCTCTCAAGCTGGTTTAGGTGCTTTACTAAGGCACACAAAAATGGCGGCATTACATTCACTGATGGTCCAAATAAAGGAAGAATATTGTGGATCTATAACTTGGGTGGACCTTGCAGAGATACTATGAAGGACAAGTTGTGCAAGGTACAAGGAACTTCTAACCACAACAGAGACACATTAGTCAAAGGAACGTTTATTATCAGAAAACATACCCAAGTTCCTGATGACTGTGTCAAATTTAAATGGAATGTTATCTGCATGAAATACAATAGTGATGCCATAATTCTTAAAATAAACTATACTGTATTTCCTGTTGTAGAGCTTGAACCCCTGACTGATGCACCAAGCATTTGCTTAACCCAACAATGTAGGACAGCATGAAGTATTATCAACATAGATAATTTTGGTCATGTTGGCTCACCAGATGACTTGGTTTCATCTGGCTTCTCAGATACTGAAAGAACTTGCTGTGGATGGATAGGATTGAGTAATGCTAGGTCACCCTTTCTGAGGGTAGGATTTGATGACATCATACAACAGGAATTCCATCTAGGTAAAGTCCAGAAGTGCAGTCTAGCTCACATGTATTCACAGCTGTGAACAGGAAAAAGAGTTTATACTCCAGCCCATTAATTTGCAAATATAGAAGCAAGTTCTGGCTTAGTGTAGCTGGTATAATTCCATGCTTTTTTCTTAACATGATAGGGGGTTAGAGGCATTCACATCTCTTAACCTCATAGTATGATTGCTCAGATCTGAGACTCTTGCCTATCACTCCTGGTGTCTTACAATATCTGAAACATACAGAATGATTGGACCAGTCAGGGACCAGGGCTTGATGTTTGGGAGGACGGGGAGTAGATGTTATTAAATTTTATTTATTTATTTTATTTGGCATTTGTTAATGGGGTTGGTCCAACTAAGTCAAGGGCCCATTTTCAGTGAAGACCCGAGGAGGAAAAGCTCCAAATAATTTACAGACATGCAAAAGACATACAGTAACAATAACTTTTAAAAGTACAATCACATAACAAGAGGAGATAAGTTCCAGTCTGTAGCACAGAAACTCAGTAATCCAATGAAAAATCCATTACAAAAGTATACAATGTAAAACAGGTAACACTCAGTTGTTTAACTAAAGAGACACAACACTGGAATAATTTACATCCTTTTGATGCAAGCATGTGAATATAAGCAATATTTTGTAACTATACAATATGTAAGACTATCAAAAGTAAAAACATTGACTGTAAAAGATAGGAAAAAAAAGATCAACACCCTAATGGCATGGTCTGAGACACAACCTCAGACCTTGCAAAAAAAAATATATATATACTGTTTTTGTAGGTGAGCAATCCCCCTTGCACCCCCTTCACATATTAATGGAGATGCAAATCTGTGATTGCTAGTTTGCAGATTTGTTAGACTGCACTAGGAAGAGGGACAATACTGTCATATAAAATCATAATGGCATATGTGTTGGTCTGATTCAGGTTCCTTTCTTTCTTTCTTTCTTTGGTGGCCAGTCAAATATGTAGACAATAACTGGAGGAGATCACGATGTCATACTATATCATGTCCAGGCATGCAACATGATGTTACTGTATGTACTGGGTTTTTACAGCTGTCTCTTTACTGATTTGCTTATTACAGAATCCAGTAGTACAAGTTTATTAACTATGAAACAGACTTGGGACATACTTTTATTTCATACAATGCATCCGGAAGTGAACCAGATGCAAATTTAAAACTTAGCACATACTCAATATTGCTACTATGTCTTCTTCAGATAAGGCTTCCAAAAAGTTAAAAATTTAAAAATAAAACTTTGGCAACAAGCAAATAACCACAGCATAAATGGTGCAAATGGTAATTATTCTATCTGTACAACGTATATATATCCATATATCTACTGTAATATACACATGCCCAGTACATTTGGATGACTGCTCTGCTGAATGCTATGTGGAGCCATGCAAACTCTGTAATAAGCTCTTCTATACAATGAGCTTTCAAAGAAAAAATCTTGCTACATATTTTAAAAAATCTGTAGTACAGAGGAATGGCTGGTCCTGGAAGTTGTGGTAGTCAAGACATTTGCCTTTCCTATTGTGGTGCATTGAATGTGCTGGTTTTGGAGTTCTCACAGAGGCAACACTTATTAGATATAATGCAAAAGGACTAAGAAGCAATTACCTTAGAGATATTTACACAGGTAATATACTTTAAATATCACATTAAAAAAGCAATTATCTTAGAGAAGTTTAAAGAAGCATTGTCAGAGGAAAAATGGCCTTGTTTTCTGAGCTACTCTTAGTGTTTGTTAAAGAAGCATGGAACCAGCACAATAGCAAGGTTAAACAAAAAAAGGATAATGGCTAAAGAAGAGAGATTATACTCAGTTAATGAAATGAGAAGATGCTGCAAATGGGAAGTGAGTAGATGGCAAAATTAGGAGCATTATTCCAAGATCAGTGCAAGACGACTGATACTGTCTAGATGGAATCAATGTGTGCATCATCATAATATATGACCTGATCCAAGACAGGTATTTGCTAGACTTAAACTCATGAAGGAGGTTCTGCACTTGCTTTATCAATAGAATGATTGCACTGAATGGACCCTTTACTAAATAACATATGTAGTGCACACTATTTGTTAATAACAATGTCATCCAGGAGAACTAGAGACTGCATGTTACAATATGTCAAGTGTCATACTGGCATTCATTAGGAAAGGTATCAACTCAAATTGGTTGAAGAGTTTTGAAGAGAGTTGTATAAATTACAGGAATCCAGGCACTGATTACAGGGTCTCAAATCAGATAAATGGGTTACTGTCTGTAAATACTAGTGTACCTAACCATTTTGCTTGGTCAGGCTACAAACAATATCTTTCAGTACATAGGAAGATGCTGAAAAATGTGTTTATAGACTGAAGGTACAGGGAAAAAATAAACTGCTAGAAGATATCTTTAGGAGGAGCTATTCCAGAATATGAGGTAGAATGGAAGAAGGTAAAATCAGAGACAGCATTCTCAGTAGACTGTGACTGGTCCAGAGAGACTGAATATAAATACTTTGCCTAGTGCAACAAAAAGTTGAACCAAGAAGACAACTAATAAAGATAAAGCAACAATAACTGGCGAAAGCCACAGGGAAAGGAAACCCAAGTCACTATAAAATGACAATGTTATGAAGGCCAACAACTAGGACAAATTATACAACAATGAGTGGCACTGGTGGTCTGCAAAGAATGAAAGCAGTATCTCTCTGGACAAGGATGATCAACACAGCAAAACATGGTTAGAATTGTTTTCTGGCAACTCCATCTCTAACTATATGGAAGACTATTGTTGGACATCCACTGGCTTGAACCATATGATATGGTCACTGAAAAAAAACTGTCAACAGAAGTAGCAGATGATATATTTACCTAGAGTTGTCTAAATGACTGGATGTTTGCACTCATGTATGATAGGCTATATACCACACAAAAGGATATGAGATGGGGTACTCTTTAGAAGTTAACTGCCATTTTCAGCATGCCGAGTCACCATGGTATAGATATTGCTTCCTTGCAGGAATGCATAACATGCAACCACTAGCATTTTAATTCTTCATCTTACAGCTTTACCTATTCATTACTGGTCTGGAAGGTAATGTGAGATTATAGAAGTTATATTGTGCCCCAACTTACATGTTTCTGGTACTATCACCAGAAGGGAAGTATAATATCTATGTAGCATTTATGGGGACACATCATTTGTCAATTTTCATTTTGGCCAGATTTTTTTACACAGCAGCTATAGGGTCTTTATCAATATAGAAGAAGGGGAGAGAGAAAAGGAATTGCAACACTGTTAAGGGGAGATTAAGGAAGTTGATGTCAGGGTGCTGTTTCAGGCCAACCCCTGCATAGGCTCTTTAATGGGATTACCCAAGGGCTCCTCTGTGGAGGACCCTTAGCTAAAGTGGTTATATTCTGCCAATGATATAACAGTCAGCCAGCTTCCAAAGCTTCAGGGCACCCTCCACAATCCAAACTGTCAGGGAGCTCAAGCTGAGCAGACTAAAAGACAAATTTGGTCACCAAGCCTTTACAGCTTTCCTGCTAGCAGAGAAAGAGAGAGAGAGAGAGAGAGAGAGAGAGAGAGGCTAAGCCTGGAAAGGACAATGCATGGAACAACAAAAATAAATGTCAACACCTTGGCATAAAAACACACAAAAAAAAAACAAGGAGAATGGAGGGTACTCAAGCAACTGCACTGTGTTCATCATATTAATCACTGCTGCAGTAGCCTTAACTATATGGGTAAATTACCCCAGATTACTTCATATGGGATGTGGAAAAGGAAGAGTCCAGGAGCTCCTGCTCCTGAAGTATAGTCTTAGCAAAGCCTGACCTGGATGTACAGAAAGAATTAAGTTTATAGCACTTTGTAAATATATGTATGGAGAATCAAGTAGCAGCTTCCAAAATACTTCTACAATCTAACCCTTTCCAAAAAGCTGTAGATAAAGCAAAGGGCCTTGCAGAGTGGGCCTTGACCCTGACTGGAATAGTTTTGTTATTTCAAGTACAGCCTTAGACAATCATTTGGAAATAGTCTGTTTTGACACAGGCTGTCCCTTCTTCTAACTTTCACAAGAAATGAACAATTGATTCAAAGATCTGAAAGATTTGGTTATGTCAAGATAGTACTTGAGTTGGATGTGGACCTCAAAGGTATGGAATATCCTTTCTCCTTCATTTTTAGGTTCAGGAAAGAAAATGGGGAGATGGATAAATTGGCTTAAAGTAAACTCAGATACCACTTTAGGAATAAAAAAAGGATTAGTTCTCAAAGAATCCCTGCCTCTGTGGAAAATGAGATATGGTTGCCTAACCATTACAGTCCGTAACTCATATATTTTCCTTGCAGAGGTCAGAACAATCATTAAAACTGTTTTCTATATTAAGAACCTTAAGTCAGTCAGGTTAGTTGGTTCAAATGGAGCAAGCATTAGCTTATCTAACACAAACTTAAGATCCCAAGGAGAGGGTGCCAGTTTATTTTTATGTAAAACTTCTCTAAACACAATTTGACATGAGACTACATTGAAAGAGGAAGATCCAACAAGCAGGTATGCTGAAATGGCCAAGAAATGAACCTTGATAGAGGAATAGGAATAACCATAGGCCCACTCTGCAACTCACACAAATATTGTAAAACCAGAGAGCAACTAGCCCTGAATGGGTGCTAGTTATGTTGTTGGCACCAACTAGAAAACCTTTTCTGTTTGTTATGTATGATTCTCTACTGGCAAAATTTGTTGCCTTCATTAATATCTGCTACACATCCTCAGTAAACAGGTGCCTAAAAAGAATAAAGACTCTATCATCCAGGCATTCCACTGAAGTTGATTCATGCTGTGTTGTATCAAAGACCCTTGTTCTTCTGTGAGTAGATCCATTCTGTGAGAATGGTTGTGGTAATTGCCCCAAGTCATTTCTAAAGGAAGGGAGAACCACAGTTGCCTTGGCTAGAAGGCTGTCACCACAATGGTCTTGGGGGGGTTCCTTCTGAATCTTCAGATGTACTCTGGATATTAGTGGAATGGCTGGAAAAGCATGCAAGAACATTCCTGTCCAAGGAAAAGAAAAGGCGTGAGTCTTCCAGGCCTTCTTTGTGTGGTGTCCTGGAACAGAATCTTGCCAGTTGATTGCTCAGAGAAGATGGAAAATGGTCAGCTTGAGGAACTTCCCACAGATGGATCAAATCTTTAAAGACCCCCTGATCTAGTTTTCATTTATGTGGGTCTGTTCTGGTCCTGCTCAGCTTGTCTGTCTTACAATTTTGCTCTGATGGAATGTATGATGTCTGTAGATGAGATTGTGCATTGAAGCTATATCCCAAGCTAATATGGCTAGTCTACAAAGGGAGTAAGACCTTGTTCCCCTTGCTTGTTGGGGTACTACATGACTGTGGTATTGTTTGAAACATCTTGAAGAGGTCATGGGGAGCAAAAATGTTTCAGAAAGTTGACTGACTCAATTAAGGCAAGCATCTCTTTGAAATTTATGTTTTTTCATCTGTCCTTGGTGTTCCACACTCCTTGCACTTTTATTCTTCCTGAAACTACTTCCCAAGCAAAGTCTTAGAGGTCTGTGGAAATTGACTGCTTTGACTGGGGAGAGAAAAGGGGAGATCTGGGTTTAGGGGTATCTGTTGTCTCCAACAAATAATTTGTCTTCTGATAAACCCCAGCACTGGGATTTGAAAAGACAAAGAGTGTTAGTACTCGCACAAAGAGACTTTAGACATTACTGCAGCTTTCTCACATGGAATCTAGCCAGGTGTTTCATGAGAATCATGGAAACTATGAGACGCAAAATCCTTTGCAGAGACCATAGTGTGAGTAGAATATGTTAGAAATAGATCCAGATACTGTATAGATCTAGTTCTTCCTGTAGAAGAAAATATCTTTGAGCTGAGATGTGTAGCTGATATCACAAGCGAGTGCCCAATAATTTATTTTTAAATACAATATAAGAGCTTTCATCTTGAGAGTCAAGACTTCATCAGATACAAACAAAACTTCAAACTCAACCATTTTATATCATATACACAAAATGCAATTAAAATCAATTAGTGTTTTAAAGCAATATGGTCCTTTTTCGAATATCAGCATGAAATTCAGTAAAAATTACTCATTAAATATTCATCCGTACAAAACATTTAAAATGCATTTTTAAAAATTTCAATACTAGTATATTTTTAACAAAAATCAATGAATAGAATGAATAAAATACAATAAAATTATTGTAACCATCTTTTAGTGACTATACTTCTATTGCTTTTGTCACTAATACTGGTTTAATGGAAATATATTCATTCAAACCTGGGGGGAAATTAGACCTTAGCCTCAACTGCCATTTCATTTCTTTATTTAACAACAAATTTTTAACATCACCCCCTCTATAATTGATTCCCACTGTGTCAATTATACCAAATTTAAAACCTTTAAATCCAACATGTCAGTGAATGTTTATATAGTGCACTGGCTTCCATCTTACTTTTGATGTCATATGAATGTTCAAACATTCTTTCCTTGAAGGCCCTTTCAGTTTTTCCAACGTAAAACGCTGGGCACACTGTACAGGTTGCCAAGTATACTGTCATTTTTGTGTTACAATTCCCCTTGCGATAGCGTACTCTACTGTGTATACCATTGTGTAATAGAATACTATTTTCCCTACAAATATTTGAACATTACTTGCAATGTCCACAGTTGGTAGTAGCCTTCATTACACCCAAATCTTTCTTGTATGACTGTTCAAAAGCCCTCTTGAAATTCATCCCAACCCTATATGTAAAAGTAGGTTCAACTCCCACTACTTCAAACAGTTCCTTATTTGTTTTCAACATACTCCAATTTTTTCTAACTGTGTCTTTGAATGCTTCTGTAAAACCATTAAATTCAATTATACATGCTTTTTGATATTTCTTATTTTTATTATTACAATTCTCATCCTCATGTTTTTCAAGAACACCAAGCGGTACACCTAAAAGGGGTTTATATCTAGTACCCCAACCTCTATTTATTTCGTCTATCACCCTATCGACATTCTCCTTGGGGTAACCCCTTTCCATAAACATGTTGTTTAAATTGTTCAATTCCTTGTTAAGTTCTTCTTTCTCTGAAGTCATCCTTGCTATTCGGACTGCTTGTCCTTTAACCAAATTTAATTTTTGAGCCGTGCGATGGTTGCTAGAGAAATGTAAGTAACTATTACACCATGTCTTTTTCCTATATATTTTAGACTGAAAGCCTTCTGATGTTAAAGTGATAGTAATGTCTAGGAAATTTATACTTTTACTGTTCCATTCATGTGTAAAATTGAAGTACGTAGTACTCACATTTAGGTAGTCCATGATAGAATCCAGTAATTCTTGATTTGCATCCCAAAGGGCAAAAATATCATCCAAAAACCTTACATACAGCTTTATAAACTTGTAAAAAGGACCATTTAATACGTGGCACTGCTCCCATTCCAACAACACCAAATTAACGTAAATGGGAGCGCATGCCACCCCCATTGTGACCCCACTAATTTGCCGATAATATTCACCCTGAAATCCTACAAAGTTGTAATCCAATACCACCTCCATAAGTTCTAAAATTAATTGAATTTGGTCATTAGGTAATGTAAAATATTTGTACACACTTTCAATAAGTGGGATTCATGGGATTTTTTAGGGAAGTTAACCAAGGAATTATGGAAAGAAGAGTTATGTTTCCTAACAATAGATGTTAAAGATCTATTCACTACTATACCAAGAGAGGAGGGGCACCAAATGTTTAGTGAAAGTGTGTACAAATATTCTACATTACCTAATGACCATATTCAACTAATTTTAGAACTTATGGAGGTGGTATTGGATTACAACTTTGTAGGATTTCAGGGTGAATATTATCGGCAAATTAGTGGGTCAAATGGGGTGGCATGGCATGCGCTCCCATTTAAGCTAATTTGGTGTTGTTGGAATGGGAGCAGTGCCACGTATTCAATGGTCCTTTTTACAAGTTTATAACTCTGTATGTAAGGTTTTGGGATGATATTTTTGCCCTTTGGGATGGAAATCAAGAATTATTGGATTCTTTCATGGACTACCTAAATGTGAGTACTACGTACTTCAATTTTACACATGAATGGAACAGTAAAAGTATAAATTTCCTAGACACTACTATCACTTTAACATCTTTCAGTCTAAAATATATAGGAAAAAGACATGGTGTAATAGATACTTACATTTCTCTAGCAACCATCCCATGGCTGAAAGATTAAGTTTGGTTAAAGGACAAGCAGTCCGAATAGCAAGGATGACTTCAGAGAAAGAAGAACTTAACAAGGAATTGAACAATTTAAATAACATGTTGATGGAAAGGGGTTACCCCAAGGAGAATGTCGATAGGGTGATAGACGAAATAAAAAGAGGTTGGGGTACTAGATATACACCCCTTTTAGGTGTACCGCTTGGTGTTCTTGAAAAACATGAGGATGAGAATTGTAATAATAAAAATAAGAAATATCAAAAAGCATGTATAATTGAATTTAATGGTTTTACAGAAGAATTCAAAGACACAGTTAGAAAAAATTGGAGTACGTTGAAAATAAATAAGGAACTGTTTGAAGTAGTGGGAGTTGAACCTACTTTTACATATAGGGTTGGGATGAATTTCAAGAGGGCTTTTGAACAGTCGTACAAGAAAGATTTGGGTGTAAAGAAGGCCACTACCAACTGTGGACATTGCAAGCAATGTTCAAATATTTGTAGGGAAAATAGTATTCTATTACACAATGGTATACACAGTAGAGTACGCTATCGCAAGGGGAATTGTACCACAAAAATGACAGTATACTTGGCAACCTGTACAGTGTGCCCAGCGTTTTACATTGGAAAAACTGAAAGGGCCTTCAAGGAAAGAATGTTTGAACATTCATATGACATCAAAAGTAAGATGGAAGCCAGTGCACTATATAAACATTCACTGACATGTTGGATTTAAAGGTTTTAAATTTGGTATAATTGACACAGTGGGAATCAATTACAGAGGGGGTGATGTTAAAAATTTGTCGTTAAATAAAGAACTGAAATGGCAGTTGAGTCTAAGGTCTAATTTCCCCCCAGGTTTGAACGAATATATTTCCATTAAACCAGTATTAGTGACAAAAGCGATAGAAGTATAGTCACTAAAAGATGGTTACAATAATTTTATTCATTCTATTCATTGATTTTTGTTAAAAATATACTAGTATTGAAATTTTTAAAAATGCATTTTAAATGTTTTGTATGGATGAATATTTAATGAGTAATTTTTACTGAATGTCATGCTGATATTCGAAAAGGGACCATATTGCTTTAAAACACTAATTGATTTTAATTGCATTTTGTGTATATGATATAAAATGGTTGAGTTTGAAGTTTTGTTTGTATCTGATGAAGTCTTGACTCTCAAGATGAAAGCGCTTATATTGTATTTAAAAATAAATTATTGGGCATTCGCTTGTAGTATTGGACCTCTATTGTGCTTTCTGAGTTTTACAATTACATTCCGGTGTTCCAGTGTCTTTTTTTGGTTGTTTAGTTGATATCCCAGGAACACAATCTTGTGTGAAGGAATCAATACAGACTTTTGAATATTCCCTTGGAATCCCAGCTTGTGTAAGAGATCTGTTACCCAAGAGAGAGATTCCTGACTCTTTGAAAAAGATTCTGCAAAGATAAACAAGTCATCTAAATATGGAAAAATGTGGATACCCTGTAGCCTGCAATGAGCTATAACTGGAGCTAGACACTCTGTGAACATTTTTGGTACAGTGGATCATCCAAAGGGTAAGGCAGAGAATTGATAATGTAATCCAGACGCACAAAACCTGGAAAAATATCTGATGTCTGGATGAATAGGGATGTGATGGTAAGCATCTTTTAAGTCTAGTTTTACCGGGAAGCTTGAAAGAGAAAGAAGAGGTAGCATACTGTAAAGAAACACCATTTTGAATTTGGGCATTATCACAAACAGGTTTAGGAAAGAAAAATCCAGAACTGGTTTCCGAGCATTTTCTTTCTTTGATACTAAGAACGTCCTTGAAAAAAAAACATTTCCACCTGGGAAGGAGTCACTGGTTCTGTCACTCCTTGGGACAGCATGTGATGAAGGGCCAGTGGAATCAAAAGAGTCTGATTTGGCTGATGAGGAATGACCCTCTGGAAAGAAGGAATTTCCTCCCATTGCCATCTGTAACCTTGATGAGTGATCTTCAGAACCTGTTTGTGTGAAACTACCTGTTGCCAAACAGAAAAAGCATGATTCAGACTTTCTGGAAGACAAAAGGGGCCAGGACTGGAGGCACTCACAATGTCTCTTGAATAGTCATTTAGACTTGTTGGACTGTCCTTGGTTTTGGGAGGTTCGAGGCTTTTCGTGGAACCCCCCCTGCCATTTCTTAAATGTGTGTTTACCTGTATTTTTTGAGACTGTTTATTTTCTTTTTCGCCAAAACTGGATGTGGAGTTAGAGAATCCCTTTGAAAATTCAGAAAAGGAGGGCTTAAAAAAGAAATTCCCTGGATCAGCATACCTTTTCATCACACTTTTTGATCACCTCTGCAGTAAGAAGGCCAAAAACTAAATCTCTATCCAAATGGGAATTTAAAATCTCATGTTTAACATCATCTAGGAGGTTCTGAGAATACAATCATGCATACCTCCTCAAAAATTCATCAGTGATTATAGCTCTGGAAGAAGCATGAACAGAGTCATATACACACATTAAATGATGAGTAGTGGCCTGTGCAATAGAAAACACTAAATTATGTAAAACAGATTTTTCCTCACAAAACGAAACTGCAGATAAAACATTCCTCATACTTTCACAATTAGTCAGACCAAACTTTAACATGAGCCTGACAATTCAAAATTCTGAAAATCAAAGTTGCAAAAGTATACACTTTTTCCACATACTTATCAGAAAGAGTAGGATTGGAATTAACTAACCCTGGTATTCAATAAACTGTGCAGGAATAGCACTATTCCTGTATGGAGTGGTTTGTGTCTGTATAGCACAGCAGCGTGCCTTGCACATTCATGAAGGCAGACTGCTGGTCAACATACATGGACACAAACCATGAATGAGTGCAGGGGGTGTGTTCAAGTAGTGCATGGACATTGAACATGCCCCCTGCACTCTGAAAGTGTCGTACGGCACTTTCTAATAGGATCTGGCATAATATTCGAGAATTACTCTAATATTATGCCAGTATTTCAGTGTCCGCTGACACTGAAATTAAATTTATGATCATTTCAGAGTCCGCAGACACTGAAATACACACAACATCAGGAAAGCAATGCAGGGGGTGTGTGACAGGTTCTGTGACATACCCCCTGCATTGTAAAAATGCCATACAACACCTCTGCAACCTGCTAAAGCAGGAAATGTGTCCAAATGCACAAATAATGGGGGACAAATTCCTGAAAAGGGACACATCATACATATTGCCCTCACAAACTTAGAAAGTTGATAGAAAACAGGTCATGCATTAACATAAATTACCGAAGGATATAAGTCTGAAAGCAAATGTATGCAAATATTCCCTGACAGCATTCCATGTGGATAAAGGCACAAATAATGGGGGAAAAGCAATACAATAGGGACACTTCTGAAAAATTGCCCTCACACACTTAGAAAGTTGTTAGAAAACAGAATATGTATTAGCAGGAATCTCTGAAGACTAGAACCTGAAAGCTAAATGTATGTCATTATTTCCCGATTGCAATCCTCAATGACTTGTCAGAACACCGCAATACTCACTTAAATAACATAATAATATAATACTAATATTATAATCTTCATTTATAGGCTAAGGAATGTTTAAGCATAGCTAAGCGGGTGTGAGTGTTATGGCCCTCCACTTACCATAGCTTAAACATCCCATAGGAGATAAATACAAATATACAGATGAAATTTCCAAGCTGAGATAGTCGAGTGGTTAGATTCCTGTCTTTACATGCAGGTGTTCATGGTTCAAGTACCAAGACAGGCAACTTATTTTTATATGGGAAAGTAGTGTTCAAATTATTTTTGTAAACTTAAATTATGTAGCAACTGTTTTTTGTCAACCAGAGTAGTGTAGCTGGTGTACAATGTAAGTGTGAGTGCATATAACATGTGAAAACACCCATGTACACACAAGTGCCCCATACAGTATAGTCACACCTCTTGTCAATGTAAGGAAAGCACATAGAGGGATGTCAAGTAAAGTACATCATATACACTTAATAAATAAAATCAGTCCTCTGATATATTTAAAAAAAATAAAAGTGAGTAATGGTTAGCAATACTCACCTATGCTTAGCAAGTGTAACCATTGCTAAGATGTGAATGCTAAGCAGCAGGTAGCTAAGCTAAGTGGATTTGCACACAGTTAAACACTGCTCAACAACTTCCCCTTTAAGCAGTGTTAAAACTGGGTTAGCTGATTTGCGCACTGCTTAACGGAGCTTAACCTTTTCAAAATAGTCCAATGACAGCAAAGGGTGGGAATATTGCACTATTTAAACAGCACAGGTGGGAATACAGACATAATCTGTTATAGTCCATCTGTGCAGATACAATGGCTGGCGTAGGAGATGGAGTGCCCTTTTGGCCGCAACCCTGGAGCATTCAGGAGTCTAGGGTCATGGCTGGACTCCTAGTTAAAAACCATGAGAAGAGACTGCTGCAGGCCCAGTACCTGGGCTCCTAGTACAAAATGGAGGCCTGGGACCATCTCACATGTGACCTCACCAGTGCTACTGGCATTCCCCTGACTGGTGAGCAGGTACGGCACCACTATGTTGACCTAAAGCATAGGAAGTGGGTGCTCTTGGACCAGTGGATCCAAGATGAATGGGCCCAGAATGCTCCAGTAGTGTATAATTATCACTATCAATTAGTTTGTAGCAAATACTAGCCTGAGAATATGATAGACATATATGCATGTGTGTTTTTCTCTCCTACAGCTGCAGCAGAGAGGGCTCTGAATGTGGAAGCCCATGGTGACAAACTGCTGAGGCTGTGCTGACAGGTTGGTGTGTACAAATCTATTTTGCAGTATTTTGTAAAAATAGCTAAGAAGCAGTACATTGCCTACTGCTAGTAAGTATACTGTTACTGTGTGAACTGAATAAATAAAAAAGTATGACTGACAAATATTGAAGTACAATAAAGACCTTTAAAAAATCTTCTGTGTTTATTCTGATATGTTGTTGGAGACATATATAGAATGTATACACGTTCTTCACAGCAAATATGGCTGTGACAGCATACATTAACTGAGGTGCATCTGTGAACAAGCTGTTGGAGAAACAGTAGATGGTGTAGCTATAAAACGAGATATAAATGAAATGTGAAATATATACTGCACTAAGCTCTGAACCCTGAATAGTAATATGTCATGTATCAATGTGTGTACCATACAGCATTGTTAACCTTTGCTTTCCAGGTTGTAGTAATCCAAACGAGTAATGCACAGTACAATAACTATCTGTCATGCATGTATCACAGAATACAAGTTCAGACTGTCTAACCAAGAGACTATTAGGCAGAAACCATTGAAACAAAAGCAAGTACTTCCCCAGTAGCTCAGTGAGATGAGCAACTGCTTAATTGTTACTTTTGTACACCCAGACAAGGTTCGCATCCAGTGAGTGGTACTAAGATGTGTGCATATCTACACACAAGGAGTCAAGAATAAATGTAAACACAGGTAGTGTTAACAGATATTTCCCCACAAGTTTTACAGGTAAGTAAATGTTTCCAGTAGCTGTTTGAAGGGTATACTAATAAACTGTGTGGAACTGTTCAATTGTTCCACCACATGCCTGCAAATGACAGCAGGGTAGGTACATACAATATGCACTCTTCCTGAATCATACCTCTCAACTGTACAGATGTTCACTGAATGTCCAGATATTTGTCTCAGATTTGTGGTCCATTTTGCATAAATTAGTGTGTCATGGCAAATCAGTGGCAAACCATTATAGACTGAAGTTAGAAAATAATGAGAGATATACAAGTGTCAGATGTCATATCCATCAGAAAATACATGCAAATGGAAATTCTGTTATTTTATCAACTTTCTAAGTTTGTAGGAGCAATATCTAACAATTGTCCATATTTATGGGTCTTTGTCCCACTTGTATGTATGGCTTTGTCCAGATCTCATGCTCTAAGATGTTGAGAGATATGTTTCTGATACATGTCTCTCAAGTGTCATGCTGTCATGGCTAGTGGTCACTGCTGCAAATAATCCTGGACAAAAATAGGAAACAAACTGATGTATGCCTGTAGCATACTCACATAACAGCAGTTCAGGGTACCCCTCCTGTGCCAGATATGTAACCCTGACAGGTACGAGACCCCTCTAGTCATGTACCCAGAATTGTCATAGTTTGACTCATACCATTCCAGGCTAACAGTTTAATAGGTATCTTTCTACTCCAGAAGCTATGGCCAAAGGTACATGTAAAGTGAGGGCAGACCCATAGAGTATTGAGCAGTACTGTTGTGGAAAATCGAAGCATAAAGAATTGTTAATGGATTTTCTGTCCCCCCCCCCAACTGCATCAATAATTATTACTCATGTACTACGGGTATGCTGTGCTCTAACCCAATGTTAGGACTTGTGTTATATTATTGTTAATATGTTTCATTGTTTGCATGTTAACATATCCTGTTCAAATACCATAGTTGGTGGCCTGTTGCCGTCAATGTTACTGGCATGCTGTTACGATGCATACTGTTGTTCCATTTATTCATGTGTTCTGTTTGCTATGCAACTGTTTCAAATCTGTTATATGGGGTTAATTGGAACACCCATGCATGCTGTTATAACTATTCTTGAAATGTGTAGATAAAATGCAAATATGACTAAAAACACCAATAACGACCAGAAAAACTAAAGAAAAATGATTTGAATTCATCACACAAAGCCACTTTATTATTACAAACAGTATTAAGCGCTTTCATCTCATCATAAGAGACTTCATCAGAATACAAAAAACACCACTTCTTAACCAATATAAATACCCCACCCCAATTAACATCATGTTAAATGAACCAACCAAAATTAAAAATCAACATGAGTCAATCCTGCACAGGAAGTTGAACCAAAATCATGCATTTCACAGTTAAATAAGACTTTGTTAAAAAACATGTTCAGAAGCAATTATCTTAAAAAAACATATGTAAAAAAATATAAATATGTAAACATTTATAAAAATACACACATTTAAATAGTGTTTGCTCTTTCATTAAGAACAGGTGAAACAGAAATAGCATCATTTAATCCAGGGGGAGCATTACAGCTAATCTAATCTGCCTTTCTGTCTCTTTCTTCTTCAGAATACTCTTCCAGTTCCCTCTCCTATGGTCTTCCTTGACAATATCTATTATTCCAAATATGAATTTTCTAAAATCAGCACAATCTAAGGAATGTTAATACAGAGTGTTACCACATTTCTTATTTTTTATATCATTCAAGTGTTCATAAATTCTACACTTGATTGAATGCTCTGTTTTCCCCACATAGAAATATGAACAGGTCATGCATACTGCCAGGTATACCACTTTGCTTGCAAAGCAATTTCCTCTTTTAAAATTTATCTGACTTTTAGTTACTTACAACTATGGAGGTAAACTTCATTATATAGGAACACTGACTACAAGCATCACATGCCTTGGTGCCATTATGAATTTCCTTATTTTTATCCAATTTACATTCAAAACGTTTTTTTAAAATTGGCCCCAGTTTTATTGACAAATCTAGGCTCATTTTCTATTTTTCCAAGAATTTCCTTATTTGTTCTGAAAATACTGCAATTTACGTGTAATGCTTTCTTTATTTTATTAGTCAGATGGTTAAAATGTAGAACACAGAAGATTTGTTGTTTGCCCAATACAGTATATTGTATTTTAAAATTATTAGAGAAGGTGGAAACAAGATGTAATAATATTTTTTATAAGAAAAAATGTAAATTAGATAGAGATTTGAAACAGTATCAAAATAAGCAGGTTTACCTAGCAACACATGTGAAGGGCCAACATTTCGACAATTTGGAGGAACCTAAACAGTTAATTTATAGTGAGGTAGTTGCAGCGAATAATGAGTATAATGTGAATGTTGAACCATCTAGTGGGGATAGACAGAATTTTCAGATGGTGAGACACCCAGAGAGACTGATCCAGAGATACACAGAAAGAGGGGAATACAACAAAAGTTGTTATTCACATCCCAGAGGAGGAATCATTTTCAGAATGGGAACAAACACAGGAATTAGATGGTTTAGATCACAAAGTGATTAATTCTAGGAATGGATTTACTATTTATAAATATATAGATAGATTAATTACAGAGGAATATTTTCAATTATTTTCTTAAGGTATAAAATTCATTCCACAAAAGAAAGGAGACTTAGTTGATGATATTATGGCCTTAAAGTTATATACTAGGAAGTTAAATCTTGATATATTTTATGGGGATGCAGATAGCCACAACAAAGTGGAGCACAGAGTACAGATTAATGTTCTAAAGAGAAAAAGTACTTTTAATCCTCCATTGCAACCCTTAGTGCACACTTTTGAAAAATTGGTTCTTGAAGACATTTATAAGATTTATATGGAGAACCATAAGGTGTCTTGGAATTTAACTAGGGGTGAATATGAATTGTTAATGACATTAAGGAGGGATGATTCAGTATGTATTATGACCCTGGATAAAGGGGGAAGGGTGGTTTTATACAAAGCTTCAGATTACTGCAATGAGATACAGGAGTTGTTATTTGATGAGACTACATTTATAGGGGTATCCAAAAAACAGATTAATATTTCTTATTCTAGAATTGATTCTTGTCTGGAGGAATATTTATTGGATGGAAGGATAGATTCTGATTTATATCATTTTTTGCATAGGAAGGACCTAGTAATTCCTGTTTTTTTTCAGCATACCCAAGATTCATGAAAACATAATTAGACCACCATTTAGGCCGATAGTTTCTGGCCAAGGTTCTAAGACTCATCCTCTTGCTGCATATGTCAATTCTTATGTACAGCATATAATAGGGAAAATGCCACATTTGGTAAAGGATTACTGGTAATTTTTGGGTTTGCTGACTAAGGAAATATGGGTAAAACATTTGATCTTTTTAACTATAGATGTTAAAGATCTTTTTACAGTGATTCCTAAGGATAGTGGTCTTGCACTATTTGAGGAAACATTGTTCCAGTTTTCTAATTCAAGTCATGACCAAGTTAATCTTATTTGTGAATTTATGAGTATAATTTTGGACAAAATTATACATTTTTAGAAGGTGAGTAGTACAAGCAGATCAAGGGAGTAACAATTGAGGCAGCTTGTGCCCCAGTCTATGCTAATCTTATTCTCTTGGGGTGGGAAAAACTTTTGTGTTAAACTGCCCCCATTGGAACAAAATTAAATTGTACTCAAGATTTTTGGATGATATTTTTATTCTGTGACAAGATGTAAGTGATGAAATAGAATCATTTATTCAATATTTGAATAATACCACAGATTTTTTTAAATTCACTTTTAGGTTTGATAGGGTGCATATAAATTACTTGGATGTTTATATATCACATGGACAAGATGGGTTTAGATCCAGAGTTTACTAAAAGGAAACTTTCTGTAATGCATATTTGCACTTTGATAGGAGCCACCCCCATAAGCAAAAAAAGAAGTATTATTAAGGAACAAGCAGTAAAAGTGGCATGGATGACATCCCATTTTGAAGATGTCAGGTCAGAATTGGAGAAAATATATGTTATGTTTCAAGAACGAGGCTATCCTCAAAATTTGGTAGATAGAACTATTCAAGATGTATATGAAAAATGTGAGACCCAATATAAACCTCTTTTAGAAGTAGGTTTGGAAAAGGAGTTAAATATAGGTACCCCACGGGAAACATGTAAATCCTATGAGAAGGTTTGTGTTCTACACTTTAACCATCTGACTAATAAAATACAGAAAGCATTACAAGTAAATTGCAATATGTTCAGAACAAATAAAGAAATTCTTGGAAAAATAGGAGATGAGCCTAGATTTGTCAATAGAACTGGGGCCAATTTTAAAAAACTTTTTGAAAGTAAATTGGATAAAAATAAAGAAACAGATAATGGCAACAAGGCATGTGGTGCTTGTAGTCAATGTTCCTATATAATGAAGTCTACCTCCATAGTTTTAGGTAACTGTTTAAAAAAGTCAGATACATTTTAAAAGAGGAAATTGCTTTACAACCAAAGTGGTATACCTGGCAGTATGCATGACCTGTTCATATTTCTATGTGGGGAAAACAGAACGTTCACTCAAGTGTAGAATTTATGAACACTTGAATGATAAGAAAAAAATTAAAATGTAGTAACGCTCTGCATAAACATTCCTTAGATTGTGTTGATTTTAGAAAATTCACATTTGGAATAATAGATAGCATCAAGGAAGATCATAGGGGAGCGCACTGGAAGAATATTCTGAAGAAGAAAGAGACAGAATGGCAGATAAGATTAGCTGCAATGTTCCCCTCTGGATTAAATGACACTATTTCTATTTCCCCAGTTCTTAATGAAAGAGCAAACAATATTTAAATGTGTGTATTTTTATACATTTTTACATATTTATATTTTTTTACATATGTATTTTAAGATAATTGTTTTTGAACATGTTTTTAACAAAGTCTTATTTAACTGTGCAATGCATGATTTTGGTTCAACTTCCTGTGCAGGATTGACTCATGCTGATTTTAATTTCGGTTGCTTCCTTTAACATGATGTTAATTGGGGTGGGGTATTTATATTGGTTAAGAAGTGGTGTTTTTTGTATTCTGATGAAGTCTCTTAAGATGAAAGCGGTTAATACTGTTTGTAATAATAAAGTGGATTTGCATGGTGAATTCGGATTATTTTTTCTTTAGTTTTTTTAATCTTGAAATGTGTTGTTCATGATTAACCAACATATTTTGTAAAACCTCAAGCACATTTGGGAAGGCAGATCCCAGTGGATCCACCTGTCCCACCTCATCTGGCCATGGCACCAGGCCCAAGCATGTCTGGGACCCAAACCAGATCTCTCTCATCTGCTGGTCCTGCACCACCTTCGGGTGGAACCACCACAAGGGATGGGGCTCGTCCCCTCCCTGCAAGTGGGTGTGGGCAGGAGGCCATCACCCACAGTCAGGTCCGGGGTTTGGTGCACAGCAGCCTTCAATCAAAGTTTGGAGAGCAGCTGCACCAGATTGAGGGCCGCCTGGTGCACCTCGAGGGGCAGGCCGCCCCCCCCTGTCCAGCCCCCAGCACAGCCACTTTGGAGCCATGAAGGTGCAATGGTGACTGCCATGGATGGGAATCTCAGTCCCAATGTAACAATATGGGGGCCAATGGGCTTTGGATTCTCAACCATCTTCCCCATCAAATGTGTTTACCCCCATGTGTCATTTACCACCCCTGTCTGCTGTCTTGTCTGTGCTGTCTCCCTACCCAACCAACCTCCCCAGATGTACCTACAATTCTTCCCCAACATCCCACTTTCATCTTACAAAAAAAAAAAGGGCATCTGTCCCAAAAAAAAAAATCGCCCCATACATAGCTGTCCATTTTGCACAGATGTCCACTGGACATATGTAATTGGCTTGACAACACATTTCTGTTTCCTCACACCTCCCTCTGGGATTTGAGTGTCCAAATTCACCTCCAAATTCTGTACAAATGCACAACTGTTGCTGTATAAGAAATAGACAGCTATGGACCTTCTCTACACCCATTCTGCACATCCCTAGCTATCTTTCATATTGCTTTGCCCTCTGCATGCCCCTTTTTCACCACTTTCTTATCACCCCTTTTTCTTTTCTTTTAAAGAAATTAGCACAGGTGTAAGCATGAATAAGCAAGAGTAAGCGAGTTTGTGTGATGCTAAGTGAAGCCAACACAGATTTAAGGATCTGTATGTTTAACCATGTGTTGGCATCGCTTAGCATCACTCAAACCTACGCAAACCCACATACAACTGCTTAAAACTGCTTTAATCACTCTGATTCCATCAACCACTGTTCTGCCTAGCAACAAAATAACCAGCCTGCCAAGTCTTGAAACCAGTGCACTGTACACCATAGTCAGAGCAATGTACCACTACACCATTTGCGTTGTACGGTTTGCTGCTGCTTTTTCAAAGATATCATGCAGTAGAGTCGTTCAACAGTAGGGATAAGATTCTGTAGAATCAAACAAAGTTTTGTATATATACCTATACACATGCATATATGTATGGAGATGCATATACATGGAAACATAAATACATAACATAAATAGATAGATATACACATAAAATATATAATATATATAAATATATATATATATATATATATATATATATATATATTATATATATATATATATATACACATACATACACACACACACCCAAACATATATATATATATATATATATATATATATATATATATATATATATATACTCATAACATGTAGTGGAGTCATACCTCTTTACCTCTTAGTGCAAGAAATCTGGCCAAAGGCTGTCCAAATGGAAGGACAATGGGCCAAAACTAGGGACGTATTTTAAATATTGCTCTTATAAATGTAGAATGTTGCCAGAGTGACAGGGTTTGTTTCAGCATACATGTTCTGAAAATGTGAGTTTTGAAACTAAAATGTATGTCATCATTTACTGACAGAAACCCCAGATCATCACAGTGATTTATCAGGGAAATAAAAATAATGAATCTGTGTAACACACCATAAATATGAGCAATAAACCTGGACATTTTGAAACAATCCACCCAGTTGAGAGGTAGGCTCAGAACCCCTTAGTACAATGAATCTAGAGCATGCCTGACAAAGTGGGAGGAGAAAGCTATGAAACTAGGAACATGTCTGAAATACTGTAGCAGATAAGCTGACAAAGTTGCTGCAGTAACACCCTCCTGTCTATCCTAACATATATTGACTGAAATAGCACAAGTCCAACGCTCACTTACTTCTCACTAGTTATTGGCTTAAATTCTCACATCATCCCACTGATGTGTCAGAAATACACAACATGTATGGGGGCCAGGCAATAGTACATCCTACAAATATCTGGACATAACATCACATTAGGGAAACTACACTCAGTTGCTAAGCATGTCACCAAGCACCATCCAAACTACAGTCTGACACAACACTAACCCAAATCTGCTATGGGGAATCTCACATGCATTTGCAAATATATCAGGCGGGTTCCAGCGTGTAGATCGTGAGATGAATGCCCACGAGCTACAACGCCGAAACTAGAAGGCCGCAGCACTGCTAGACCATAGAGCGGTGTGGCCAAAAGGGAGATATGCCGTGGGAACCCACGTCGGTAGGAAAGCAAACATATGGAGACAACCCCTAAATCAGATACACGGCCTGCAAACCGACAGTGGAAACAGCCGCGCAAAGCCAAGAACAAGTGAAACCCAATAAATGGAAATAAAAGTAACATACCTCAAGCACTCCACATGTCCACACAAAGCACAAAAATACATTTATCATGCAAATAACAGCAACATACATGTAGTGCTCCACAAGTCCTCACAAACCCGCACAGTAAACATTCCTGGGAAGCAAATAGTAAAACCCACAGTAGCTGCAGCTGCAGCAGAGTGTACGTACATGTAAATTTCCCAGACAGCAAGAACACCAGAAGCATCCCTGCCAATACACTTTAACAGTATATAACAGCACAGACAGCCCTGAGCTGTGCAAAAAATGTGTAGCCCAAATACCACACATATGTGGATGTCCAGCAGTGTAGTGGAACAGACAGATGAGTTTCAGACTTCATACCCCTCAGAAACTACATGCTACCACAAGACCTGTTGGTGTAACACCAACCAAGCATGTCACAGCATGATGGACACAGTGTCTCTGTGAGTACCACTGTTGTGAATTGCTCCACTACATGCCCAACCCATAGTGATGGAGAGGCATGCCTGCAACAGACAGTAACTGTCCTGCCAGAGCCCCCCCCTAGTGCAGTGGCAGATGGGAACATGCCAACTCAGGCAAGCACAGACTACCAACCCAACAGCAGGGAATAAACATTGTAGTAGGGGAACACTGTCACGCAGGGGTAGAAACCCTCCACCCAGTCCACAGCATTATGTGTGTATTGCAGGGGCCGCCAAACCCATCCATTGGTTTCTGCAGCTAGGGTACACAAGTACACAGGCCCATGTAGGCAGACAAGGGTGCAACACAGTGTAACTTCCCTATGTAACCTATGTCACTGAAACTGAGACTAGGCCCCACACCTTGATTGGCTGGCAGCAACAGCTGGGAGTTAAAGGAGACCTGTGCAATACACACAGAAATTGCATTGCAAGCAAGCTGTGTAGACAGCTACCAGACTACAAGCACTTGTCAGCCCCATGGCTGTGTGAACTGCACATAGTGAAACCCTAGCAGAACAGGTAGTCAGAACAAGGTGGAGTACAGACAGCTGCACAAGGACACTGTGGCAGGCAGCGCTACTTCACAGGGTACAACACAAAGCAGTGTACAGCAACTATTCTAACATCTGATAGTGACTTGTACCTTGGTCGTGTCTACATCCTGTTCCCAGCTACACTGGCCATGATGGATACTGAGAGGTCATCAACAAGTGGTGTTACCATGATGGAATCTATGTACCTGTATAGCCCCAGTCAGCTTGGCAACAGATACAGCACAGTGCCCAGCCAACGGGGCAAATCAATGCTTGTAGTGGAGGGATACCTCTACCATTTGAAGCATGAAGCACCACCTAAACAGTACTGGGCATGTATCGAGCTGAGAGTAAAGGCCTGCAGAGATCATGCCATCACTGTTCATCAGGATGAGGGGGAAGAACTGCTGAAATCACTGCCACACCAGCATGGCCCAGATGCAACAATAGCCTAAGTGGCTACACTGTGAGCAGAACTGCGGCAGAGGGCGGTAACCGGCAATGACTTGCCAAGCCTGGTAATGCAGAGTGTCCTAGGTAAAGCAGATGACAATGTACTACAAGAGATGCCTTGCTGTGCCACCCTGCATCATAGCATAACCAGGGTACGGCAGAGGGCATGGGCATCCATGACCACACCTCCAGTAACACTCGCAGATATTGATGTCAGCCAGTATCCACTCCGTAGTGGCAGCTTTATCCTCCGTAGAAGGTCTGATATGGATAGGACTGATTCCTTGGTTCTACTTACAATGTCACAGAATCTGACTGATCTGTGCAGATCTGACATCATTCTTGAGGATGGCACCTTCCCCACATGGGCTGATGTATGTCACATTACATGGATGTATTGGCACCCCCACCTCAACAAGGATCGTCCCCCTGGTGTACTGTCTCATGACACGGAAGTCAGAGTCTGCATACAACAATATGTGGGAGATACTGAAGGGTATGGCCACTGAACAGGGATGCACCTTTGCTCCACAGTATATTATGACTGATTTTGAGAAGGCAGGGATCCATGCCAGCTGTAAGGCATTCCCTAAGAGTATGCTGAAGGGGTGCCTTTTCCATTTCACACAGATCATTTGTTGCCAGATCCAGCATCACCACCTTGTGGCCCTCTATGGTACGAACACTGCTTTCTCAACTGCCATCTGCAAACTAATTGCGTTGGCATTCTTACCACTGGAAGATGTTGTCCCTGCATTTCTGGACATTGTGGCTACTTCACCAGTCTGTGCACAGCCTAGTGGTGTATTTCTGGACCATCATTATATGCGAGGCCGACCACGCAAGTATGCATCCCACTGCTCTGCACAGCAATGACTGCCATCATCCTACCCTTTGAGGTTTTGGAATGTGTGTGATGTCTCTGACATGGAATTCCCATGGACTAATAACCAGGTGGAGGCATGGCATCATCAGCTGAAGGTGTTACTGGGATGCCCTACTGTGCAGCTATCTGACCTTCTGTCTGTTCTGCAACAGGAAGAGAACCTGACAGATACCTGACGGAAGTCTCTTTTGAGGGGGATGCCTGTGACACCACATAGGAAGGCTATTGTTGTAAGGGAGCATCGCCTAAAGCACATCTTGCAACATAAGTGTGACTACAGTGATGTGCAGGATTTTCTCCGTGCTGTGGCACATTTCTACAAGTTGTGATTATATCTGGGTTTAGTATGCACCAAGCACTACACACATCAATTTACATATTGTGTTAATAAATGCTTTGCCCACAGCTCACAGGTTTCACACTACCACTTTCATGCCCACTTGGTATCCTACGCCAGGCACATGTTCCACTGACAGTTGCACATGGTGGCTTCTAGGGGGGTGCAGATTGTATCACTAAGGGGGTTTGTGTCTGCCCCCTGTGGTTAGGGTGCAGGGGGTACCTCTATTCCCACAGGGATTTGTCCGCAGGCATTTGTCACTGCAGCTAAACTGCCAACCTGCCATGTGTCCACATCCAGCTGTCTCACAGGGGGGTGTCGTGTTGCCTAGGTTCCTGAACCCATATCAGGCACTATAGCGATGTAACAGCACTGAAAAACAGACACCAGTGTGAACGTGAATACTCATAACCAATTTCACCACAGTCACAGTGACATACCAGTAAGCCAAATGAGCAGTACAGTATAAAGACTGTGTGAACAAAAACATCTCAACATGTTTGCCACTCACACACTACCCCTACATATACTGTCCCAATTTACAGTGTAGTATGATGCCTGACCGTGGTATATGACATGTCTCAGTCTGCCCCTACAAACATATACAGCCAATAGACCAACAGAAAATGGAGCAGCATGCACAGGCAGATAGAAAAGGACCCATAACACATACATCTACCGCCCTCCCTACACAGGCCACATAACATTGACACACTACACTGCTACACAATCCTGACAGTCTGTCAACAGTTGCCAGAAATACACAGACCTCTCAACTGTTCAGAGTCCCACAGAATGTCAAAACTTTGTCCTCATATATAAAGCCTCTTACACATAACATGTCTGACATTCTGATACATCACTGGGATTGTATCAGGAATGAAGGCACTAAATAATGATATACCCTACCTATCAACCTCTTACTGCATGACATCTGGAAAAAGCCTGACATACTTGGGGACAGAGGCCCAAAAATAGGGGCATATATGAAATATTTCTGTCATAAACTGAGACAGTTGCTGGTGTAACGGGGTTTGTTGTAACATATCTTTTCTGAGGGACATGAAGTCAGAAACGCAAATGGATGATACCATTTACAGATTGCAGTCCCCACAGTATGCTACTGATTTTCCGAAGACAAAAAATGTCTGAGGAACACACCAAACATGAGAGTCCAAAATCTGGCCAGTCTGTGGATAGCCCTACAGTTGAGAGTTATGTCAACCACATAACACTGTCAGACTTAAAATCATGCAGGAAAGCCATGTTCACACAAACCCTGTTAAACTAGCATTAATTCAGCTGTATAGCAGCAATACTTACATTATTCCCCAGTTTGTTGGGCTGTCTCCACAGTTTTCATTGGAAGAGGTATTTCCAACTACCCTCTGTGATGCTGTTGTTCACACACCACCATGAAGTCTTCCTCACAGCAAGGAAAAGGGGCAATGCCCACATGAAGTACTCAATTATAGGAGTGTGTAGCCATGCCATTGGCTATAGGAATAACACCACAGCTGTTCATGCAATTAGCAAGTGGGAGACACAAATTGGTGCACAGGCCATCAGCTGCTCATGAGCATTACCTACGAAAGGCAAGCTGCTGCCTATGCAAAACAGATGTATACCCTACATCTGGGAGAGAGAGAGAAAGAGACAGACAGACAGACAGACAAAGAAACCAAACAACACATATTGGAAATAACCAATCATACTTGGGAAAAAAAGGTATGTCAAACAAGTAAGCATGTAATGGAATGCACTTGGGGGTATGCAATAATGGGAAATAGGAAGTTCAACAAATATGTCTCAACAAGACTTGCTGTACTGATATATTGCTGATCAGAACCTATGGTCATAGCACCTGGGTCTGTCTGCAGTGACATAGATCACAGCTCAGGCCCCTGAGTCACCCCAGGAAAGGATGGCTCACATATAACTACTACTGGAGTGTGTTTTGAACAATACTGACTGTGACACTGCTAGGCCAGCTACTGGGATGTCGTATATATCCATATGTTAATTGTGAATACAGCTATGATATACATGTTTGTCTCAGAAATGTGAGAGACCTATACAGGGTATTTGCATAGTGAAATACTGTTGCAGATGTGTGTGTTAAACTGCATGTGATATACTGAGCTCATACCATTCATCTGTCCAGTGTTATGCACACTGACCATATGTGTGCCTCATATTTATAGTCATTTACTCATAGAGTTGTGTTATGTCTGGCAAATAACTGGCAACCTGTCAAGACAGACATTACATCTGCTTCTCTTTCTTTTGCTGTTCCCGTTAGGGGTCATCACAGTGGATCATCTGTCTCAATTTCTTCCTGTCCTCTGCATCTTGCTCTGTCACATCAACCACCTGCATTTCCTCTATGGCCACATCCATAAACCTTATCTTAGGCCTTCCTCTTTTCCTCTTACCTGGCAGTTTCATCCTTACCATCCTTTTCTTAATATACTCAGCATTCCCTCCTCAGCACATGTCCAAAACAAAATGGACTCTCTGGCTTTGTCTCTAAACCGTCAAACCTGGGCTGACTCTCTAACATACATATTCCTAATCTTGTCCCCCCTTATCACACCCAGTGCAAATCTTAACATCTTTAACTGTGCCACGTCCAGCTCTGACTCCTGCCTTTTTGTCAGTGTCACTATCTACAACCCATATAACATAGCTGGTCTCACTACCACCTTGTAGACCTTCCCTCTCACTCTTAATAGTACTTGTCTGTCACAAATCACTCCTGCAACTCTTCTCCAACATCCCCATCCTGCCTGTACTCTCTTCTTCACCTGTCCTGAACACCCGCCATTACTCTGAACTGTTGATCCCAAGTATTTAAACTCATCCACCTTTGCAAACTCTACTCCCTGCATCCTCATCATTCCTCTATCCTCCCTCTCATTCACACACATATATTCTGTCTTAGTCCTGCTGACCATCATTCCTCCCCTCTTTAGAGCATATCTCCATCTCTCCAGGGTCTCCTCAACCTGTTCCCTACTCTCACTACAGATTACAATGTCATCTGCAAACATCACAGTCAATGGGGACTCCTGTCTGATCTTGTCTGTCAACCTGTCCATCACCACTGCAAATAAGAAAGTGCTCAGAGCTGATCCCTGATGTAATTTCACCTCCACCTTAAATGCACCTGTCACTCCCCCCGCAGAACTCACCACTGACACAATATCCTTGTACATATCCTGTAGCACTCCTACAGATTCCACTGCCACTCCTGTGTTCCTCATACAATACCACAACTCCTTTCTAGGCACCCTGTCATTTGCTTTCTCTAAGTCAACAAAAATGCAACGGAACTCCTTCTGACCTTCTCCATACTTCTCCATCAACACTCTCAGAGCAAACATCGCATCTGTACGGCTCTTTCCTTGCATGAAACCATACTGCTGATCACTAATCCTCACCTCCCTTCTTAACGTAGCTTCCACTACTCTTTCCCATAACTTCATGTTGTGACTGATCAGTGTTATCCCTCTGTAGTTACTGCAGCTCTGCACATCACCCTTATTCTTATAATGCCCAAGCACCTTTTCTCCACCCCTCACGCATCCTCTCACCTTCCAAGATTACATTAAACAGTCTGGTTAAAAAGACAACTGCCATTTCTCCTAAGCACCTCCATGCTTGCACAGCTATGTCATCTGGACCAACAGCCTTTCCATTCATAATCCTCTTTATAGCTATCCTTACTTCCTCCTTACTAATCCATTGCACTTCATGATTCACTGTTCCCACATCATCCAACCTTCTCTCTCTCTCTCTCATTCTCTTCATTCAACAGCCCCTCAAAGTACTCTTTCTGTCTCCTCAATACACTATCTTCGCTTGTGAGAATGTTTCCCTCATTATCCTTTATCACCCTTATCTGCTGCTCATCCTTCCTAGCTCGGTCCCTCTGTCTAGCCAATTGGTACAGGTTCTATTCTCCATCCTTAGTTTCCAACCTTTCATACAACCCTTCATATGCCTCATCCTTGGCCTTTGCCAACTCTCTCTTTGCCATGCATCTCATTTCCTTATACTCCTGTCTACTTTCTTCATCTTTCTGACAATCCCACTTTTTTTTGCCAACCTCTTTCTCTGTATACTCTCCTGTACTTCCTCATTCCACCACCAGGTCTCCTTGTCCTCCTTCCTCTCTCCAGATATATCACCAAGCACTGTTCTAGTCATCTCCCTTACTAGCTCTGCTGTAGTTATCCAGATATTTGGTAACTCTACACTACCACCCATTGCCTGTCTTACGTCTTCCCTAAACTCAACCTTACAATCACACTTTTTCAGTTTCCATTTCCACCATTTGATCCTGGGTGTTGCCCTCACATCCCTCCTCCACTTCCTGACCACCAACATCATCCCACAGACCAACATTCCATGTTGCTTAACTACATTTTCCCCTGTCACCACTTTACAGTCTCAATTCTCATTCAAACAGGCCCTCCTGCATAGGAGATAATCCACCTGTGTGCATCTTCCTCCACTCTTGTATGTCACCTTATGCTCCTCTGTTTTGTTAAAATATGTATTCACCACAGCCACGTCCATCCTTTTTGCAAACTCCACCACCATCTCACCTTCTGCATTCCTTTGGTTAAAACCATACCTACCCATCACTTACACATCCCCTCTGTTCCCTTCACCTACATGCCTATTGAAATCTGCTCCAATCACCACTTTCTCACCCTTGAGTACAGTCATCACCACTTCATCCAACTCACTCCAAAATGTTTATGTCTCATCTATCGCACACGCAACTAGCAGAGCATATGCACCTAACAACAGTCATCATTACACCATCAATTTCCAGCTTCATAAACATCACTATATCCAACACTCTTTTCACCTCCAAAAACACTTTTGGCATACTCTTCCTTCAGGATAACCCCTACACCATTTCTCATCCCATACACACCATGATAGAACTATTTGGACCTGACTCCGATGCACCTAGCTTTACCCCCTTCCATTTGGGCTCTTGCACACACAATATATCCACCTTCCTTCTGCCCATCATATCAGCTAGCTCTGTCCGCATACCAGTCATACTGCCAACAGTAAAAGTTCCTACCTTCACTACCACACTCCTAGCCTTTCTCCTCTCATCTTGCTATATGAGCATCGGACATCCTTCAGGGTATGTCTGTGAATACTACTGTGCTATCAAATGACTTAAGTGTGTTACAGCAATATTAAGAAAGTGTCACTAATTTTGGCCCATCGCCCTCATGTATGTGTGGCGTCCTCCAGATGTCCTGCTCTAACAGGTTGATAGGAATGACTGAGTAGCAAGAGTATAAATACAGTGTGCCATACTGACATAGAAGAGAAATGTATATCAGGAATTACCTGTGCACATGTATGTATGAGTAGGTGTACCTAGCTGCCTCATAACCACAGACATGGGATGCAGAATGTCAGGTAAATAAGCTGTACATGTTGTACACATGTGTAATCTCAGTTTCTGTGTATCCAACAGAGTTAGATTTCCACAGCTACTGGTTATTGCATTGCCCTGACACAAACATGGGTACTAGAATAAACATGATTATCAGGTTGAAATTGGAAAGGTGTCCAACTGTGTTATGACCTTGTGTCCATGCCTTCTACAAACAGTTATATGACCACTGACATGGCTGTATGGACTCAGCAATACCTTACCTGTAAAACCTGTCTCCACCAAAGTAGAGTAATCCCCTTTGCTGGACAGCAGCCGTACACAAACCATATAATTGGTCACTATATTGGCAGTACAGGGAAAAGTAGGAGCAGGCAACAACTTGCCAGCAAGTCAACCTTTGTCTGAATAAGCATATACGGTCACAGGTGGATTACTGTAAGGCTAACTATGAGTACAAATTGGACACATCCACCAAGGGCAATCACAAGGCCATCTTCACATATGTCTGCAATTTCAGAGGCAACAACCCAACCCGCCCTGCAATGTTGGTTAATCACACCACATACACACACACCATAGCTATAGCCAAACTGCTGCAGACAGGGTTAGGGCAAACATCACCCCCTGGCTTACCATCAGTATAGGTGGGTATGCACAGCACCCACACCCCTCCTCTCATCATCAGTGAGCAGGTGCATACTTTCTAATCAAAGTCAACATAAGCAAGTCTCCATGGGACCCGATAACATTCCTGTCTGCATCTTACATGAACTCAGACATATGCTTTCAGCTCCATTACACACTGCATGCAAGCAAAGCCTGAGTACCATTGACAACCCATCTGCAAGGGAGATGGCCACTGTCATCTCTCTACATGAACGTGAATGAGGAATGGTGGTTTATGCAGTGTACTGGCCATCACTGGGGGGAACATGACACATCAGGACCAGGAGTGCAATGCAGGTTCATACTGTGCTGATAGATGACAGGGGTATGATGTGGTTGTAAGTGCTGGCTAATGATAGGGAGTATTGACGTGCTGGCTCTGTAAATAACTCTGGGCAATGTCTGAGGTCCTGTGATGTGTTTCCCTGTTTATGTCTTTCAGGTGGCATGCTGCATCAGCCAGCATACACTGCAGAGGAGAATGCAGCTATCACTGATGCAATAATACAGCACCATGTGGTGCTGTTTGGCCAGAGCCAATAAAATCTGCAGGAGTGGACTGCCCTGTGGGACAAACTTGTCCACAGAGTGAACACCCTGGGCTACCATGGCCGCACATACGATCAGGTCAAGCATCGGGCAACTGACCTGATACGTTGTGCCTGGCAAAGGACTGCTGCCTTGGCCAGGGACTGTACTGCTACAGGTGGGGGTTCAGCCACACAGCCCCCACTTACAACCACAGAGGGGCTCCTTGACAACTTTGGGGCAGCCCCCACACAATATCCAACACATGAAACACCAGTCGTGGAGGTGGGTGACACCCAAGCAACAGGTGAGGAGCATCCATGTAAGGCCACAGTGCTCATCAATTTAATCATGTAGCAGTCATACTATCTTCTATAGAGTATCTAGATGCATATGTCAGTTCAAACTGCATCTGTGGGTGGGGTTTAGTAATGCACACAAGTGCACATCTATGGTGAGGGACAGCAACGTGTGTACTATCATAGCTTGTACTGTACCTGTGCAGAAACGTTGCATTCATCTTTTACCAATGCCAAATGTGAGTTTGCTGATAATACCTCTCCCCCACAACTACATAGGTCCCTCTGGTATGCATGTGGGACAGCAGCCTGAAGCCGATGAGTATGGGATTTTTCTGTAGTGGCTAATCAGTACCCCAGGAATGTTAAGGTCATGCACATAACTGTTACTCTCAGCCATTTTGCAATATCTGCATGTTTACTTGTGGTGGGGTTAACTGCATTGCATCACAGTGGTCATCACAAGGACCTATTTGCAGGAGATGTCACATATCTGTAGCATACCTCACAACCTGTGATTGCAAGAAATCTGGACAAAGACTGACAAAATGGGGGACGAAGGCCCAAACCTAGGGGCAAGTTTTATAAATTAGTGTTATACAGTGCATATAAATGGTGTGCACACACCTGTTAAAATGCCAGGTATTTGTGATATACAAAAATGAGAGCACAATAAAATATTTCCAAACTCTTCCAACTTTTCATGTGACGTATAACCTGTACAATTCAGTTGTGAAACAAACAAATCTGTTAAGGGGAACAATTATGACACAAAAAAAAGTACAAGAAGCTAGATGCATACGTGTGCACAGGCTGAAGCTAATACTGTATTGATGCAGGTTTTGATATAAGTACAGCATTACATCTTATTGGGTACACACCTGTCATCAGTTACAGAGACTCTTTGATTAACAGCAAATAATGTTCAGCTGTCCTACCAGGATTATCCTACATTTACTCAGTTGCCTGCTACAGTAACAGCCATAGTTCGCATACAGCTCATGAAGCAGCAAAGGGATCTCATTTGTGAAAGGTATCAGCCCAGAGAAGGGAACACACACATTTCCACAGCATTGCATATACCATGGAACACAGTGAAGACAGTCATTAAATGGTGGTGGAAATATGGGGCAACAGTGACATTGCAAAGAACTGGACATCCCTCCAAATGTGTAGAAAAGACAAGACCCAAACTGGTTAGGGAGGTTGGCAGGAGACCTACATCAGCACTTACAGGACTTGCAGAAATTGCTGGTAAGTACCAGTTGTGTACTACATGCGACAACAATCTCCCATATTCCCCACATGTCTGGCCTGTAGGGTAGGTTTGGAAGATGGAAGCCTTCTCACACACAGAAGAGCATCCAGATCTGGTGAATTTCTCAAGACAAATACATCAGGTCCCCCAATAGCATGTGGGAAAGTGTGTTATGGTGTAATGGGACCAAGGTTGCACTTTTTGGCCACAATACTAAAAGGTTTGTTTGGCACAAGAACAACACTGTGCATCACCAAAAGAACACCATCTCCATGGTGAAGCATGGTGATGGCAGTATCCTGCTTTGGGGTTGCTGTTCATAAGCTAGAAGTAGACCTTTAGCTAAGGTGGAGGGGATTAGAAACAGTTCAAAATACCAGTCCCTTTTTGGCCCAAAATCTTCATGTGTCTGCTAGAAAGCTGTGGATGGAGAGGACTTACACCTTTCCACACAACAATGACCCATACCATGCATCAAAATCCATAAAAGAATGTCTTCACCAGAGGACAATGAACATTTTGGAGTGGTCCAGCCACAGTCCACACATACATCCAATAGAGAATCTGTGGGGTGCCCTGAAGAGGCCTGTGCAGAAGTGATGCCATCACAATCTGACAGAGTTGGAGGGCTTCTGCAAGGGAGAGTGTACAAATATTGCTAAGTTGAGATGTGCCATGCTGATGCACACTTTCCCAAGAGGACTGACTGCTGTTATGAAATCAAAAGGTACTTTAACAAAGTATTAGTTTAAGGGTATGCATAGTCATGCAACCAGCCTATTGTATGTATTTAAACTTCTATGTTACCCCTAACTGATGTGTTTGTTCTTCAGTTGGATTGCACAGGTTATAGGTCACATTAAAGGTGGGAAATGTTATCACATGATTTCTGTGGTTCCATGTTATATATCAGACAAACCTGTTATGTTAACAGGGGTGTCTACACTTATAATATCCACTGTAAGCTTAGAAGGTTGTTAGTGTAACCAGTTCTGTTGTAACATACATGTACTGCAGGTTTTGAAATGTGAGACTCAAAATATGTCATTAAATAGTGACACCAGTCCTCATATCATCCCAGTAATGTGTCAGACAAACACAGGATTTATGACGAACAAACCAGAAATATCAGCCACACATGCAGACATTCAATAGCACTCTGCACAGTTGAGAAGTATGTTCTGTAGGAGTTGCCACTGTGCTATACAGGTGAACAGCAATTACGTGTACATGGATGCAGTACGTGCTACTTGAAGGCTCATCACCTACTAACACTACTCACATATCCCAGAGATGTACATAAGTAGTAACATGAAATGGAAAGGGCTGCACTGCATGATGTTGAGGGCCTGTGCAGGGTGTGTATGTAGTGGTCTGACTGTGTTGTGAATGTCACCAATTGGCTATTGTCAGGTCTGTGTAATTCCTGTCTGCCACCACACCTGTATGTGTGTGTGTGCATATGTGTGTGCATGTGTGTGTCTGTGTATGCGTATGTGTGTGTGTGTGTGTGTGTGTGTGTGTGTGTGTTAATTTACATATGTTGTCTTTCCCCCACAGGTGGTCATGGTGGTCACGGTTCCTCCCTCTCAGTAATTCATGTCAGTGTCTCTGCAGACTCTGGCAAGGATGATGGTCATATTCAGGCACAGGTGGTGTTGTCAGGGGCTGACTCAGTGCCATCAGTTGACATTCACACTCATCCACAATGTCCCCACACACAATCACAATGTCCACAGATGCTCCATCCCCAGCAGCCACTGATGATGGACAGTTGGCAGGTGGTGGCATGGAACAGGCTAGTATGTGTGACTATGACAGGTGTGAGTGTAGACATTGGCCATAGCCAGAGAGCAGGCGAGGTCCCACACAGGCAGATGGACAGGGGTACTCACAGGAGGACTGCTGCTCATCAAGCCACTGTCACAAGTGACACAGCAGGTGTCACCAGACACATGTTTTGGACTGTCATGGATGCACAGGCACATAGTAAATGCAACACCAGACAAATATTCAGGGTGGTGGATGCAACGCTTCCTGATTTACATGGCAATAGACGTGACCTTGTTGAGGCCACACGGCAAAATACTGAGGTCATGAATAGATGGTGGGGTGAGACCTTGGCAATCCTTGACCATGGCATGTTTGTGCTAAAGCGTGTGGTGGGAGATTGGCATCGGCCATGTGGAATGTGGACATAGGTCAGCACCAACATCAGCTGAGAGTCTACGGTCCATGCACCTTCGCACTTCCATAGTGACAATGTCACCAGCACTACTGAAGGTTGGTTTCTGTCCACATCACAACTGAGCATGCCATGGGCACATGGTCTTGGATGGTCCTGTCAGGGACACAGATCCAACAGCCAGCAGTCACCATCAGGAAGCAGCTTTGGCCTGATGGTGCCAGTGAGACCCCTGGCAGGACCAGTTCATGTGTCCGTGGCCAGAGATGGTGAACTGGACACCCTGCCATGTATGATCCACAGCTGTCCAACATACCCCTGTGTAGGGCAGCCACATGGTATGACTGTGTGCATATATACACATGCACATCTGTATCACAGGCAGGTCACCTCCAGACACACACAGCACTTCTGCACATCCCATCTATATGATACCCCTCCAAACACACACACATGGATGTCAATCTTATGGCCCAGCCTAGGCCTGTGGAAAACCCACACCACACCCTATGCATATAATGATACCTGTGCCACATCCCTGTCATCCATACCATCAATGCAGGGACAGGCTAATATGGGTCTGATGCACAGAGTGAATATAGAACAGTGCAGCTATGTAATACTGTGTAAGGTGCTGTCTGCTTGCATTTGTTATGGGTACACATAAAGATGTATGTACCTTATTAGCCATGATGCATTACTGCTGTTAGTACCACTGACTGAATGTAGTCTGACATGCTGTATTCTGTTTGTGTTCCAGGTGTCTGTGTCTGCAGGCTGTGACCCTTTAGACTTTACCAATGCGGAGTATGGCAGAGTAGAAATACACTGACCATTTCATAGCCAAGGTACAGCTTTCTATTTATGTTTACCAGGTGTGTATGCATGCAACAGTGTGTGATGGACACTGTTGTCAGACAGTGTGACCTGGCGTACATATCCCTTGTCACAGACAGGTAGCCTTAAGACATGTCACCTCAGTGTTGTGTAGTACCGCAGGCTCATACATACAGAACAGGTTACTGGAGTACTGTCATTAGGCCCTCACACACTTAGCCATTAGACTGATTGCAACAGATTCATGTGTCAGCACCTGTTTCCCTTGCCATTTCTTTCCCATACATTCAACCCTGATGCAGTTGGTGAGGGCATGCATGGTACTGTGTATGATAGATTTGTGGTATGTATTCCTGAGTTAAAAAGCCAAACACGAAGGAGAAAGCCTGGAGTAGAGACCAAAATAAAATCCAATAGGCCAGTTGTTAGTACCCTTATCACTTCTTGGCAGAAATAATAGTATTAGTGATAGATAAAAGACGTAGTGGGCATTTTAACCCCATACTGAGGCATTTAGATATTAATGACACTAGAAAAAAAACACAATTTAAAGTACTTGAAAAAAGGCAGGAAAATAATTGTATTACTACTTTTAATTTAGGGGTAGGTTTAGTTATTTCTATTATAAAGAAAAATTGGGTGACCCTATTGGAGAATGCTGATTGTAGCAACAAACTAGAATTAACACCTAATTTTACTTTTATAAGAGGGGCTAATCTTAAGAATATTTTGGAATGTCAAAAACAAATAATTTCAAGAATTACTGGTATGTTCAGATGCTAAGCCTGCCCATACTGTAGGTATATTGATATAGGAGCCAACTACAATATTAATAATAGAAGGTTTAAAACTTACAAAAAATATAACTGTAACTCAAAATATGTGGTTTACCTAGGGAAATGTAATAAGTGCCAGTATTTCTATATAGGCAAAACAGAATGTAAATTAGGAGAAAGAATATATGAACATCTTTGTAGTATTAAGAAAGAAAAAGATAATGCCTTGTCGAAACACATACAAGAAAATCCAGGGCACACTTTTAAGTTCAGGGTTATTGACCAAATAATAGTTAATGAGAGGGGTGGTAATGCACGGCTGCTGTTAGAGAAAAAAGAATTATGGTGGCAACTATATAGGAATGCTTACTGTTTTCCAGGCTTAAACAAGCAGTGTTCAATTGCATGCTTGCTAAAACTGAAAAGTTTGGTTAGATGGATTGTGCAATATAATAGTTATGCAAGTTTATATTAGTACTTTTTATTTTTTATTTATTCAAGTGCACTTGATTTAAATAATGTTTGTCTATAATATGAATATATATATATATATATATATATATATATATATATATATATATATATATATATATATATACATTTGTGATTTTTTTACTTTAAAACTTTTAGTTTTTTATGTGAAGGTTGATTTTAATGTGATTAATCATGTGACTATTTACTGTATATAATGCTCTATAATGATCCTGGTTTGTACTTGTGCCTCATTATAGTGTTCTTGTGTGGGTATGTGTGCATTCCTGATGGGTGTCATCATCCATGGCTCCAATGCATAGCCAGCAACCCCCACCAGATGGCCATACGGATGCTCCCACTGGCAAATGCCTGGTACAGCTGTGATGAATGCCAGATGTGGGAGTCATGATAGCTTCCAGGGCTGCCAGTACACACATTAATGATAATTCCCTGGGCATTGCACATGACCTAGCAGTTAATGGAGGAGAATCCCTTGTGGTTTATGTAGACGCTACCCTGTTCAACAGGTGGTGCTTTGATGTGGATGTGCGTGCAGTGTATCGCACCCAGGGCCTCCAGGTATTCTGCTACATGGTGGAAGAGACGCATATTGCTGGTCCTCTCCTCAAGGGTGTTGTAAATGTGCTCAGCAGCATGTGGTAGCATGGCATCCAGGAACTTGTTGAGTATCCTGGATGCAAATACCTGTGAGGACTCCCATGATGTCCCCAGTTGGTCTTTGGATAGTACCTGTAGCTAGAATTCTTAAGGCTACACATACCTTGGTACCCACTGGGATGTGTTCCCCTCTGTTGGCTCTAGGTCTGATTTGAGGTGGGCACAGCTCAGTGATTTGCTGAAGTGTGTCTCTGACCATCCTGTAGTGCTCTACTATCTTCAGATCATATAGCCCCTGGTAGGATACCCTGGGTCTGAACACTCTTCTCCTCCTCCTCGACCTGTGGCAGTTGTCAGCATTATCCTCCTCACCACCCTTAGCCTCTAGCACATACTGATGGATCAAAGCAATGGCAGCCCCTAACATTTTTCCAGTTAAAATTCTCCCGCATGTGTATACCAATGATGCAGAGTTTGTGGGAAAAACAGACTGTATGGTGTTTGCATAGTTTATACTGTTGCGCTGCAGATGCTGCCTGTATGATTGGCTGACTGTGATGCAATCCACCTACTAGCTACGTAAGTTGTTCTTGATTGCTTTTATTCTGCTATTTTCCTTTTTTTCACTTCCCATTTCTGCCCCTTGTAAGCCCCGAGGTGCACCGCACAAACCCGATGCCCAAATGTAAACAGTCCTGCTATTTCTGGGTTTTTTTTTTATTTTCGTAGACCAGGTCTGCACCAGGCAAACCTGTTTAGTTAATGTAAACACGAAGAAATGGCCCTCCCTGGACATAAACATGCTCTTCATTTCACGGAATAAGTCAATACAGTCTCAGACACACCCCCTTGCTTAGCTGTGCTTAGCTAAGCTTATCTGGGGGCCATAGGGCTCCAATGTGCTTACACCATGCATGACACACCCCCTTTACATTTAAAAGTACGGTACAGCCTCATGACAGTCCTTTAAAACACAAAACTCCTAGCTTTAAAATAACTTTTCTGAAGAGGAAAGTGATAAAATGCAAACATTATTTAGAAAATGAAAGGTCTTTCCCAATAGGGAACTTTTCTGTCCAGCAAAGGAACAGCACCAAGCCAACCATTGATCCTCAAATGCCTTAGAGGAGTATACTTCTCAGCAGCAAAAAAAGCTCTGGAGGGTTTGGCATCCAAGCTTGTCGTTTAGCCAGCTCAGTTCGAGCAGCCTGACAGTTTGGATGTGTGAAAGGTGCCCTGAAGTTTTGGAAGCTGGCCATTTGTTATATCCTTGGCAGGATATAACCCATATAGCTGAAACTACTGCAGCAGCGATCGATATGACGAACAACTGCTGATAATTTGGATGATTAGCATGAATAAACCAGTTGGAAATGAGTGCTTTATAAATGGCAGGGTCAGTTAGAAAAACATAAACTTCAAACCACTATCTCACAAGTGATTAGAGATACAGAACCAGGCAAGAAATAGATAGGACTGGTGTGGTGAGATGGTGTGAAAGCTGCTACTACAGCAGAGCTAGTGACTAAATAGGTAGGAAATAGAAGGAAGTGGCAAGACATTATAAAGGAATATGAAGACCATTTAGCTGGAATACAGATACAGAGTATGTGTTTATTATCACAGAATAATGACAGTTTATGAGATCACAAATTAAGTAGTTTGCACTTTGAACATAATTTTTTACACATTGTGAAGAACAGATTTGACTGTCAGAGTGGTACACTGAGATTAAGGGCATCCAAATTATAAATAAACTGGCCTAATAAATCTTTGTTTCTGTGGATATTAAAAACTAGTATGGTTTTAATATTATTGTATGTATCGATGATTGATCTTACGTAACATACATTTTATATCTTGTATTATTTATTTTGTTTCTGTGTTTTTAACTAGTTAATTGATGACACTGTGATTCATGTGATTTTTGTGAGTATTTAAAGTGTTGTATTAATGGAAGGCTTTACTCTGATGAAACCCTAAATAGTTAAAGGGTGAAAGTGCTTAGTGTTTGTTCAAATCCATTAAATGGATCATTTGGTTCACACTGTGCAGTGGCATTTTTTATTTTTATTTTGAAGTTAATTACGCTCTTTGAGTGTGTTTGCTTGGTATTTAATAGAGTCTTTTATTGGACCTTTAAGATGGAAGGAGATGACAGCTTTAATGTAACAGTTCATCCCACCCGAGAAGGAATTTTGAACCTCACAAAGAACCTGGCTGGCATCATCGGTAAAGCACAGTCGGTGCTTGAACAGCTAAAAGGGAGTTTTGGAGCCCTCCAAATTTAAGGAAAAAGTTCTGATGTGTTTTCTTCATCTTTAGATGAAGGTACAATCATAGCGGACCATGTTGCTTCAGTTAAAAAGGCTGTCACTGGATTTATTGAAGAAGAGGGCACTAATCCTTTTTCTGAAGTAACCTCATCTTGGCAGCCTGCAAGGTATGTTAATAAGCAACATAACATACCCAATTTTAAGAACAGTTTTTTGGATATGGAAAGGAAAGTGTTAAAATTTAAAAGTCTGGTTCTGGAGAAGTTAAATAAATGTATAGACCTAAAAGTTGTGCTGCTTGGCCTTAGAGTTTATGCATTTCCGAATGGGGTAACTTTCAATGATAAGATTTTCCAGCAAATCAAGGAAGTATATAACAAGGCCAGTTTGGAAGTATTAAAAACACATCCATTGGAATGCTGACAAAATTAAGAGCTTAAAAGAACAAATCAATGACTTGAACAAATGGCTCAGTCAGCATCCCAGTTTTCAAACATTTCAGTATCTTTATTTTAGTCTCATGGAAAAAATTGAAAGGCACATAAATAACATTGTTAACAAGAGAAAGAAAAATTTAGCAAGAGATATAAAAGCCTACCAACAGGGACAAGCCCATTTAATTAAAAGGAAGGCTAATTTAAAACAAGAGACAGGTAACATGAAGGATGAGGTCAAAAATCTTGACAGATTAGATTCCTTTTCTGACGTAGAAGTCAATAATGGTCACAATGGTGACATGGGTGCATAACCCAGAGATGTTTTAACCAGTGAATCTAGTGACATAAGTGAAATTGTTCCATAATCCCCTTTTGTCTCACAAATAACAGAGACTGCCAGTTTACCTCCCAACCAGGAGGCATTGATGGTAATCATGAAGAAAAAAGGCAAAAACAAGGTCACTAGGAGGAAAGAGACATACTTTCAACTTAAGTAAAAAGACTTTTTCCAGAGATAAACTGGAAGCATTAAAAAAGTTTTTCCTTTTTGCCAACAAATAAAGCCTCTCTAACCAACACTTATTGACTTTAAAATTATTTGTTAGAAATTTGAATCTTAAATACATTTTACATGATGTTAACTTAAAGGATTGTGTTTTTAAAAAATCTAGCATATTCAATCCTACTTTGGTTAATACGATTAGCACTTTTTCTTCTGTATGTGAAGCAGAATTACACAAGCTTTTGTTACATAAAAAATTAGATAAAAATTATATAATTTGGATAAACAACATTGTGAGGTGCTGAAGAAATTAGGTAGTCACACAGACCTAAGGTTTATGAAAGCAGATAAGGGGTAGGGCATTGCCATTATGGAAAATAAATACAATGAAATCATTGAAGAAATGTTTTCTGATGAAATAAGTTACAAAAGAGTTTTCAAAAGTCATGTAAGAAAAAGTTACAAAGGAATTGATATGTGTTTACTTGATTTATTACATCAGGGATACATTTATTTATATTTGTTTGAGTATCTTATGGTAGAAGAGCCACAATTAGGAGCATTATTTGAGATTCCTAAAATGAATAAAAACTTAGAACATCCCCCATTTAGACCAATTGTGTCTGCCTCTTTCAATAAAACCAGTAACATTTCTACATACCTAGACAAGATTTTGAACCCTATTGCTCAGGACAGTGACTTTTGCCTTAAATATTCATGGGTGTTATTAGATAAACTGAAAAGTTATGTTTTTACAGGAAAATAAACTATGCTATGCACCATTGATGTTTGCTCCTTATACACTTCTATTGATCAAGAGAAAGGCTTAGATTTTGTGAGGTTATATTTAAGCAAGTACTGCAGACAATTGAAACAGGATGTAATCATTATCTCTCACTTATTAGAATTAGTGTTAAAGAATATTTTTTTTATATTTAACAAAAACATTTTTCAACAAATAAGTAGAGTGGCAATGGGAGCTCAGGTGGCTCCAGTATTTGCTAACTTAGTGCTTTGTTGGTGGGAGCAAGATTTTTAGCAAGGATTCCTCTTTTTAGTAATGTATGTTTTTATCAAAGATACTTTGATGACTTGTTTTTCATTTGGGCAGGTGACAAAGAATTATTTTTTGAATTTGTCAAACAAATCAATAGCAATATAACATGGTTAAATTTTGTTTTGCACAATATGGGAACTTCTGTATATTTTCTGGATGTGGAAATTAACTTAAAGGTCAGTGATAAGAAGTTTTCCAGTAACAGCATCAGAAAAGATATGTTTATTAATAAATATTTACATTACGAAAGCTTCCATCCAGGGTTTTTGAAACTTAATGTGTTCAGGGGGCCAATTATCAGATTAAGTCACCTAATAAGTGATGATGAAGCATTTCTTAAAGAAGCAAACAAAGTAATTAATTTGTTTCAAGAAAGAGGTTATCCTCCAGATAAACTTTTTCTTATTTTTAGCAATATAAGAAGGCAAATGTATTAAAGATTTCCACCAATTTTAAAGGCAGAGTTTTGTCCCAAGAAATCAGAAATATCAATCAGAGGTGAAGATAAAAAGGAGTTTAATTGTTCCTTCCCAATTCCTATAAGTTTGGAAGGAAATGATATAAGGAGGATTATTAACAACAATTGGAAAATTTTAATAGGGAATCAGGAGCTTATCAATATTATAGGGGACAGGCCAAGGTTTATTTATAAGAAGACTCCAAATCTAAAAGAAATATTAGAAGGTTATTCCAGAATTTCATCACATTTAGCTATAAATAGGAGATTAGGAACATTCCTTTGTTATAGTTGTTTGCAGTGTAGATTTATTTTAGTAACAAGTAGCTTCCATTTTGAACATAATTTTTTACACATTGTGAAGGACAGATTTATTGTCAGAGTGAGGGTCTAGCGTATGTTGCTATATGTTCTATATGAAAACATTTTATATAGGTAAAACTATATGTAGTCTAAACAATATAATCAAAGAGCATAATATGGCAATTAAAAAGAAATATAATATGAATGCACTAGCCAGAATTTCTCAGGTTTGTATAGATTTTAAGAAATGTAATTTATGATTATGGACAAAGTTAACACTGAAAACTTTGTGGGGACCTTTAATTCCTACTTAGAATATTTAGAGCTTAAATGGCAGATTTTTATTAGAGCAGATGTAATTCTTGGTATTAATGAAAACATTTCTATAAAAAGTTATCTTAAATTTAAAAATGTCTAGTCAGAATGATGTGGTTGTACATAATAATATGTTTATCATTACACATAAGTTAAAAAACACATACTTTTTAGAATGCTATGTCTTTAATTATTTTGCATTTTTTGTAAGACAATCGTTTTTACTGGTTAATTGGTTAATTATGTATTTGAGTACAACTATTTAAATGGGGTTGGTTTGTATTTCTTGGTCTCTGAAGAAGTTCTGTTAAATAAAAGAATGAAAGCCTTAAAATTTGTTTTCATTTTTATAGTTTCATGCCTGAGTCCATTGAAATTTTTAAATTAAGGTTTATGTTGGATATACTGACCACTTCATAAGCAAAATGGAAGCCTTAAGTAGAAAGGTGTCTTAATTCTGAGAAGAAAGCAAAATGCATTGCTTAAGATTTAAGGAGAGGACACCAAACCCATCAGGAACTGGTACCGTCCCAGCTCTGCTGCATTTACTATCCTTCTAGTTAATGAGAGGTTTTGTATCAGCTCACTCTGCCAGAAGTGAAAACAGAAAACTAAAACATTACTAGATAAAAAGCTACCTTTGTGAATACACTGCAGTGTTTGTCATTCTACTGAAAACACTGCTTAAACAGTTAATTCATAGAGCCATTGGCTGCTGCTTATTGTAATATACTTATTGCTGGTCTAAACACTTCTGTTGTATTTTAAGAGTGTCCTGAACCTACTGGTCTAGCAGGCCATTTGTCTGTACTCAAGACTCTTGGTGATCTCTAGTGTTACCAATTTAAACAATTTTTATAGAGTTAGGCATACTTCTAGCCCCTATTTATGTTAGTTTCTTTATTTATTTGATGTCTTTTTCTTTACATTCTTGCCTGAACTTCCAAGCCAACAGTTAGGGTTGATATTCAGATTGACTACCACTCTGTTCATTTCAATCTCTTCTTACCTCATCCCCAACAACCCTCCAGCCTCGTACATTTGTAATTATATTGCTCCACCCACATACTTTACAGAACCTCCTTCTTCAATTAATACAAAATAAACCTACTTTCCTTTCTGCTTACAGATGTAAACTACTCCATGTCTCTTTTAATCCTCTGTAAACAAATGCCAGCAGCTACTTTAAAACCCTTCCCCATAAAAACAGGCTCCAGACTACAGACAATCATGACAGACTACTTCAGAATGCTCTTACTTCTATTGTTTTGCATCCTCTAGGAATGATCACACTCCACCCACCAATCCAGCAATATCATACCACATTAGCTCACACACTGACACTCTGAAATCACAGCAGGCATGCTTAATAATGTAAAATAACAACTAGACCATGTACTAAGAACTCACACTTTATTAAAAGACATAGCACCTTGGCCAAAAGCCTTCCAAGAGTAAAGAACACAACACACAGCCATTTCAATCAATTTTCATAATTATAGTTTCTGTTTTCTGAAATAAGTGGTGTAAGGAGACATAATAAGTATAAGAAGAATAGGAAAGAAGTGTATTTTTTCATGACATTTAACATCCTGAATGAACAGATAGTTAAAGAAGGAAACCAACATTGGCCTATGTTATTTAGGGATAAAAATTTGTGAATATACGCCAGGATTATGTAAATATTTTCTATAAGGAAGAGAAAAATGTGGCTGATATGGTGGTAAATAACTTTTTACCACCAGAGGTCATTTAGACAGTAATGTTTCCCTAAACATGAGCACTTCTGTTTGTAATAAATGTTTGATTTGTAAATATGTAGTAAGATTTTTCTCTGAGATTAATGGCATTAAATTTTATTTGAATGGAAATTATACATGTAACATCGAAGAGATAATATACACATTAAAATGCACTTGTGGTTTATTTTATATTGGGGAGACAGGTCGGCCCTTTAAAATACACTTTCAAGAACATATTAGAGACATTCTATGCAGGCAACATTAAAAATACACTTGAACAATTAGGATCTTTCCTTGAAATGCATGACACTGACATAACAGAATTATGGCTTAAGCAAAATTTCCCTAACTTATCGGTCTATTTCCTGAACTACAAACTCAAACACAGTGATAGACCATGTTCTATAACAGAATGGAGAACACTGTTTGTAATAAGAAGTAACCCAAAAGCCATTCCCCTAATTCAAAACAACTCTTTTTAACTATCATGACCCAGACATGCAACTCATATTTCTAATACTGTTTAACAAGCCCCAAGCATCAGCCTATTTACTTCCCCCCCCTCTACCTCATCAACATTTAACTCAATCCCTCCAATGTAGCTCAGGAAATTTGCACTGTAACTTCCAATGGATGTAGCCAAAGCTTTTCTTAGAATCAATTTATATCTTCACATTTCAAAGAAATATTCATATCTTTGGAACATTTGGGTTAGTAAACAAGCATGAATGGCAACCTCTTCAGCACAAACTATTTTATATTCGTAGTAATATTTAGGCTCTAGGTCATAAACTGAATTTTATAAGCCACAGCAAATATAGCAACTGTTAATTCTGTAACATTTTGTAAACAACTTATGATATCTCAACAGTCACTCAAGTTGCACACAAACTGTCAACATTTTGTTCATTCAGCTGAGAGCTTTCATATGAAGCTGAGCAGTTCTAGTTGTGTTTCTTAGTTGTTGAGATACTTAGAAAAGCATGAAATTTATGACATATAAATAAGTATTATATGAACAACAATTAATAATCTCCTTATCTGCATTAGACAGAGATCAGATATCAATACACTGAGTTTCCCATTTTGTTAGCTCTAAGGTGAAATATTTTTAATAATTTGTATGCAGCATGGTTTTAGAATTATTGCTGCAAATATGAACAAGCAATATTCGACACCTAGAGGCATCAGTAAGTTTTTACTGCAGATACAACTGGAGGCATTTCTCAGCTGTAATGAGTTAAACAGTTAATTAATGCAACAATGAAACACTAAACACAAGAAAATGACATTATCCTCCTGGGGACTCCAATACCAAAATTTTCTCACCTTCCAGCTCTGATACCCTAGATTTACCCAAATCATAACAAAACTAACCAAACCCAACCTCAAAACCAGTAAGCACACTTTTCTTTACTTAATAATCACAAATGTTCCCTACAAAGTTTGAAAAGTTTGCATCCTCCTGCATTCTTGAGTGACCATTGCCCTGCAGATTTCTCCATAAACACCACCAATCCAAAACAACCTTCCAGGCTAATCTCATTCTGACTCAAAATGTTAAGAAACGTAGTTTGACTAAGAGAACGAAAATCTGTTAGAAATCAGTCAGCAACCACTCATGCAAAACTCTGACCCAGAATTCATTGCTTTCCACTCATAACCACACTCTTCAAAAGAGCTCATAAACCATGTGACATAAATTAACAAAAATCAGTCCAAAAAATATTTATTAATTTAAGGATCTTAACCAAAAAAGCCTTCAGGATTCACAAAGCCTGATGACTCTGCATCTCTCAAAGTCAGTAATTTACTCCCCCAAACAACTACTGAAACATATTAACCATGACAGGAAGATTTCACCTTTCCATTTCCAGTGAAAATGATACCTCATGGGGGGAAGTATCTATTCTAGACTTCCTCAAAGAATTTTCAGCTTTCTTATGTATTCATACTGCCCCAAACTACTTCATCTCTCTTTCTCTACCACAGCACCTAACCCCCACTCTATATCCAGTCTTTCACTTCAGAAAAGTAAAATCAAAATATATTAAGCAAGTGCCAAATGAAATCCGCACACTCTGCAGCAGAACTTGATGGGCTACACCCCCGGTTTTTCATTACATGTAAATAACACATTCTGCCTATACTGTACCACCTATACAGCTTAGGTCTTACCACATACTTAATGCTATCTCTTTGGAAATATGCAGACTTTATACATATCCCAAATCAATCAAACCAGCTAGTGTGTAGGGACTTCAGACCCATTTCTATTCTAGATACACTTGCAAACTGCTCAGAAAGCTCATCAACCATGGCTTCTAGTCTGGCAGAAGCACGATGACTGTACTATATCACTTAACCACAGGTACCTTCCAAAGCATGGAAATGGCTTCTTAACATGATCAGTATTTATTGATACATCCAAGAGCTTTGACTTTGTTGAACATATTCTACTACTTAACTCCCTTATCTACACAGGAATTACCCAGGATGCACTACCAGGGATTTTAAAGACAATGTTGGCTCCTATACCCCATCTCTTACCTCCTGAACAAAGGAATACCTCAAACTCAATATTATTATATTATTACTTATCAATAAATTACTAATTAAGCTTCAAAAAAATCAGTCATACTATACACCATCAACATGGCCCTGTATAGGTCCAGTAATAAAACAGAATTAGAGAATGACCTCTCCCATCTGTACTTCTTCTTGTCAATAACAAACTTATGCATAGTATAAAAAAAAAAAAAAGCGATGATCTCAGGAGCAAGGGAAAAAAAATTACCAGCATTCCCAAACGTGGGGCCATTCAGTATGTCCAACTCCTTGAAATAAGTCCACACTTCACATTCCATGCTGTTTTGGCTAACCAAAGTTACATCTTCCAGCATCACATTCAGGTCACAAAATAAAAAATTAATTCACTGACCTTATGGTCGAGGAAAATATCCCACTGGCTCATTCCTGGGAACAGAATACCTAAGCACAAAATATTGACAAAATTGAAGTTACACCAGGGAAGGATATATGCCCTTTCCACACTGTTGTGTGTCCTTAGAGTTGGTATATATAATTATCAGGGGGTGAGGGGGTGTGGGGGTGTGGGGGTGTAGGGGGCTTTCCCCCCCCCCAAAAAAATTGAGTTGCTATGTGGTTAGGTTTAGTCAATATTTTGTATTAAGGTATTTTTAACTGTCATTATTTTGTGATTCAGTATTTTTGACAGTGAATAATTTGAACATTATGTATTTTTGCATCAGTAATTTACTGTTGATATTTTGGTCATTCAGGCAATTGCCATACGTGTGTGTGTGTGTGTGTGTGTGTGTGTGTGTGTGTGTGTGTGTGTGTGTGTGTGTGCGTGTGCAAACTTTCACTTATTTCTTTACTCATAAATATAAATGTGTATTTATATACAAAATTATGGTATCACAGAAACAGTCCATATATGTATACAGAAGCTATTCTGTGTACAGTTATGTTTATGCTTTCTTTTGCATTACTATAATAACATTATAGATACATATTTGCAGTTCCACATATTTATTTTAAGAAATACCTTCAACTATTTAACCTTCTTACAGTTTATTTTTAAACCTCTGCTTAATATGGCCAAAAATAATAAGTATAGTAATAAAAAATACAGTAGAACTCTGGATTTCTTGCTGTCACCTGATCTATCCACTCAGACAACTGGTTGGGCCTATGCTTGTATAGGTCTTTCTACCTGTATCTGCACTGGGGGCATGAGTGGTTGATCCCTGTCAGAGATGACAGATACTCACCCATCTCCTGCCAGATGTCAGTCTTTTTCTAGTCAGGCCAACTTCCACATGCCTCTATGTTATCTGGGTATGAATCACTCAGAAGGTATTGCATAATTTTGGCCTCCTTTTCAGACCAGTTCAGAATGTGGCTTTATACTCTCACAGTTGCAGCCTTCATTAGAAGTGCCAGTATCAGAATGAAGAAGGTGTGAGCAGAGCTGTGGTTCACAGGTTTCGAACCACTCCCTCTGGGGTGTGACATCACCCACACTCAACCCAGTTAACCAGGAGGGACATTAGACCTGGTATTGTTATTATTGGCAAGTTTGGTTTAATCAAAAATGCTTTGTCACCTGCATGTTTTTTTAAGGAATACACTTACATTTCATTTATATGGTGGATAAAAGTCATTAATTAAATATTTTGCTTTATTTTACTTACACCTGCTACAGCTGCTATGCCTTGTTTTTGCTAACTTTTTGGAGGATTACACCTGAATGCCATAAAGGAATAATTTCCTTATACATTCCTCATGTAGTAGAGCATCAATATTAATATATATTTTAATTTATTTATTTAATATTTATTTATTTATTTTTTGAGGGTGAGAACATTTTGCAGAAATACAAATTCCTGTGTGTGTCCATACCAACTTTTAGTAAATGTTGAGTGCTTTGAGGCAGCAGTTTGGCAGATGATGTTAGGTGATGTTAGGTGAGAAGGGATTATACTTCATGGGTGTGTGAACTCAAAAAACTCCATTTTGCCTTTTCTATATATACACTATCAGCTTAGAGAATGTTGTTGTTGTGTCTTTCGGCTTTTCCCGGTTAGGGGTCGCCACAGCGGAACTCCGGTCCACTAATGATTGGCAGTAGATTTTTACATGCCATGTTGCTGGCCCTGACGCACAACCTTCAACGAAAGTACACCCATTCACGCATGTCTCCACACAGAAGATGCTCTAGCTGAGAATCGAACAGGACAACGCCTTACTGTGAGGCGACAACGCTACCGTAACACCACCACCGCAGTATAACTGAGGTTATTTGCTCATTCCTATAAAATTTTGGGGATTGATGTTGACTGCTGAGGAATCTGTAGCTATCCCTAGCACATTCATGTGAACCCTAGGCCAAGTTCACCCCTAGCTGAGACCTAGTTATACAGATGAGCTGCCTTACACATTCTCATATTACTGACAATCATAGAGATAAGCACAAAAGGACCTGATCTGCATACAAGCTGCATAACTGTTACTGAACTTATGTGAGTAACATTAACACCATCAAATTAACTTGTGATTGTTCCAGTTATGTGAAGAATAGCGTAGGAAACCATGGACTTTCTGAAGTATGCAAAAATAATAGAACTATTGCAAAGTAATATGAAACAGTTCAAAACAGTGTAAGCTTTTTGAGTTTACTTAAAGAAATGTCCGCTTTACTGATACAAAGGATATATTACAATGGCTTAAGTAAACACTATAAAACTGTCATTCATAAAAGGAAATTCATTACAGCAGCAGTGTAAATATTTTGTGATCACTGAGAAAGTAATTTATTCTAGCATCACTTAGTGATTGTGCACACATGGTAGAAATGCAATGATTTAATAGTAAAGTACTGAAGGTGTTTGATAGTTCAACATATATATGCTCTTAATGGGAGTTTACTGATTGTCACCGTTGAATGAGAAATGACAGTAGTGGTAGGGGGTGGGGCTAGGGAAGGGATGCATCTGTTAACAAACTGCTTGTGCCTTACTGTTATGAATGTATTCATGATGGTACAAACAATTCAACACAAGCTTAATTGCCTGGACTGAGATTGTGCATGCTTATTGTTTTGATATAAGGCATGCTTTCGATGTTGTGCTGTTTGATGATTACATTAACATTTCTTGTGTATGATTGGGGCATATTGTTTTAATAGTAATAATGATGCAGAATCAGGGATCAAGGCAGAGAAAGAATAACTTTAGCCAAGAGGAGAACCACACCTTCATAGCAGATCTTAGGAAATATGTTCTTTTTTGGAAAAGAGAGGCCCAAACAAGCTGAAGGGCAAAGGCCTGGAATCATGTTTTTATGGACAGTAATGCTGCCAGTGGATGGAACTGCACATTAACACAGTACAAGATGTGGTCAGATGATATGGAAGGACATGCTAGAGTCAAGGTGAGACAGACTGCAATTGTCCATACCAGTATGGGGGGGGGGTGTTCCAACACTTATCTCTTTAAGACCAGATAAGGAATTCCTCCTCTACATTCATGGGGTTGACTGTGACCCAGAAGATGATGGGGCTGGAATAATCAGAGATAGTGTGGATACTGGCTATTACCAAGTCTGCAGCTGTAACACACGTGTGCTCAGGAAGGTTGGTTTAAAAAGAGTAACAGATTTATATAGAAAGTAAATGTTGATATGGAATGATTGCATTAAACACATAACAATTACTCTTAAGAGCTGAAGCTTACACAATTGCTCAGAATGACAGTTAAGTAGTGTGCATGGTAAGTGTCCATCAGACCTCCTTACTCAGCATACAGTAGGGTATATTATTTCTTTACTGGCAATGTTTTCAAATCTTCTATAGGGTCAGCAGTGGAAACAAACAGTTCCACTATACCAATAAATTTGGAGGACAGCAGCTCAATGGTTGTTGATGATGATTATAGCAGAGTTATATTTATGATGCAGCCTTTGGAAAGTGGCACACAATCCCCAAGTTTAATGGCAGGATTTCACATCTCACAACACATTAGTAACTTTACAGGAAGTAATAGTACATCACAAAGTCAAGATCATGCTGACATTACAGTCATGTTTGTGCAGGAAGAAAACCCCTGCACCTCCACACCAGAATCTCCAAACCAAAATGAACAATTTCAGGATGATGGTAGAAATTCAGAGGTAACAGGGGAACCAGGCATGGGAAATTGTCACAGCTACTGCAAAAACATGTAAAGCCTTGGCTGCCTGAAGCTAATGTACCATGATTATGACTCAGAGCACTTCCACAGAAAGTCAGCTAAAATGGTCAGAGTCTTCCAGGATAAAAGTGATGATTTCCAACACTACATGGAAAAGGTAGACAGCAGTGTAAATGTCATGATTACACTGGTGCATAGTATGGTGGCACACTGATCATCCTTGTCTTTTTCCATTCATGCACTTGTTAGGACTTACCAGATTCAAGTAGAAGTCAGTCCTGGAATGGGAACAGGATGGGGTTCTGCCCAGATACGTGGGGGAAAAATCACATGAGGCTACAAGTTTTTCTCAAAAAAAGTACTGTAATTAGTAAGTGAGAACAAGCACAATATATTTCATGTAGGCTGTGTTTGCTTTGTTCTTCACCTAGCAAAACCCCTCATTCAAGATGCCAGTCATGGTCCCATGGCACTATCTGATCAGTATCTACAGGATCACCTGTATCTAGTAGGTCACGACATCAGACCAACTCACCCTCTTTTTCTCAGGACAGCATGTCTTCAGGATCAATCACTTGCTCCAACACCTAGCCTATCTTTAGGAGATGTGTATGACAAATTTGACCTTGACCTATTGTGACATTTCTTTTGCTTACAATTTGACCTTTACACATGCATGTCAATATTTAACTCAGTGAGGAATAAGTTATTAAATAATGTAAAAAAGGGGGGGGGGTTAGTAAACTTAGGATACTTTTCAACTGTATGCATTTCATTCCTGTAATGGTACTACTTAAAACCTAATGGAACTGTGGAAAGAAAGCTGTATGTCCTAAGATTCAGTGATTAACACCATTAATGATCTATGCATTACCATTGTTCCAGATTGCAATTATCAACAATTTAAAAGCAGTATAACACAACTATTCATGGAAACACTAATAAGAAAATGAAGAACGTGTGAGCATTTTGTCATGTAAATAAACACTAGTTCACCCTCACCACTGCAGAAATGCTGTGTTTTTTCTCAGGCCGTAAATTATTGTGCATGGCAAAATGAAATAATCTTATGTGCAGTACCTTAACAGACAACACAGCTTGAAATGAGAAAATGTTGCATAATATAAACAATAATACATTTCCATTGAATTGAAAGGTATGGTTTATGTTAAATACTGAAGTAACACTTTTTACTAATTGTACCAGTTTGGGACATTTAGTAAGTGCACCACCTCCCTAGAATGTATTGTACAGAACAGTTGAAAATGTGATTATTCCTTATATGATGCCTTACAACATCAGTGAACAGGAGTTGGTGAGGTTTCAGTCATGACTTTTACAAACAATAATATAAGTACTTGTTCTGAAATAAAAAAAAACAGCAATTATTTAAAAATTAGAAGGAATGTCTGAGAAACCATGACAGTAGTCCGTGCACCATACAGCATAGCCACAAAATACCACTGCATTCAACATTTAGGCCAGATTCTTGAATGCCTACACTAAGTGTAGACTGTTTTTGAGTGAACAGATAACACAAGCATAACTCACACCTTCTTCCTCTTAATTTTAGTTTTCTTACTGGTTTTCTTGGAATCATAAGTATTGAGGGGGACTCATAAAGGTTACCAAAAAGTGTAGACTACATCTGTACTCAATGTAATCTTTTTGAGTGACTAGAAATCACAAGTAATGTGATAGGGATGTTCTTGAATACAGAACATATACACTTAGTGTACAATTGGTGTAAACATTAATGAAACTGGCCTGCATGTTTCTTACAAGAAAGGAGACACTAACCTGAATGCCATAGTCCATAGTTCTGCACTAGAGACCTCTTATTTACCTGTGCATTTGTATGCTGTGCATGAGCCTGCTGCAGGGGGTCTCTTCCTGCTGCTGCTAGCTGGTCACCATTAGTCATTGTAGGCTGAAACAAGGAGCTGCAGTGACATCATGAGTCACTTCACCACATGATCAAAGTGCATGACCATGTTGTGCAGAATGCAACATGCAGTGAATATCTTGCATGCAGTAGCTGGGTCATACCAAAGGGCACCCCCAGACTCATCCGGGCCCCTAAGTCACTCTTCAAGAGGCCAAAGACCTTCTCAATGACAATATGGGTCTAAAACTAGGCTGTGTTATAATTCTCTTCAGTGACTCTACTTGGATTTTTCACTGGTGTCATGAGCCATGGCTCCACTGGATCCCCAGCATCACCTAAGAGAAAACAAAGGAGAGAGAAAGGGGATGGGACAAAACAAAGAAAACATGTTTTAGTATTCAGTAATATATTTCACCAAGAATAACTACTTAAATAAAATAGAAAAAAAAAATCCACTTACTATCAAGATTTACACTGGGCATCTTACCATGCAGGAAGAGATGAGTGAGTCAGTGTGCCAGATATAGGAATCAAGGACACTGCCAGGATGTTGGGTACAGACATTAGAGATGCATCTCCGTGTATCACACACTACCTGGCAAGTGGTGGAATGGCAGTCCTTCCTGTTGTGGTACCACTCCTGTGGACCAGATGTGGTCTTAATTTCAATAGAGTATTGGTGCAATCTATTTTACCGAGTACCTCAAGGAAATATGCCACACTATAAAAGCACACATAGTACTGGTTCAGTCCTGAGGTGACACTGGAAAATAGATGTTTTGAACAACATGTGCCAAAAAGACAGCCATGAACTGCCAAAGTATCCTTGAGGTGGAAGTATGTGAGATATGCCTCTAATCCAAAGTCTGTCTCTGGATGGTCCCTGTGGCAAGTATAGTGAGGGTTATATGTACCTTTGTATCCACAGGGATAAGAATATCATGGATCCACCCAGTGCCCCTGTGATGGCCGTACATACTCACTAAGATGCTTACAATATCCTTGCCCACTCTGAAGCTATCTAGTATCTCCTAATTGTCAACATTTTAGTGAGTTATTCTTTGCTTATATCTCTGCTTTCTTGGCTGGCAAGCACCACTGGATGCAAACATTTCTGGCTTGGCTAAGAGAAGCAACTACTAGAAAATAGCTAGGCTAGTAGCAAGTGACTGCTTCATTATTGATTACAAAATAGATTTAATAAGCATGACTCCATCTTTTATAACTAAATTTGTAGACAGTATGGAAGAGCACAGGGCTCTGACTATGAATCCCAAGGCATAATTAGCCCTTCAGATTTACATAATTTCTCATTTACATCTTATTTTTCATTTGTTTACACTCATAGTTATGCAACATTTGTATACAAAATGATATAGACTTTACTGGCACATGGGAAAAAATTAGAATAATAAAACCTTGTTTATGGCCAATAGGTTTCATTCAAATTTTTAGTTGGAAAAATGCTCAGTAAGAAATTAGCTGATATACTAAAACATTTTTTTGGAATTCACTCAGGTTTTAAGGATGGTGACAACCAGGGAAATGAATACTGTCCTAAAGTTGTATTATATTAATGCAAGAAGTTTGATTAAGAAGAAAGATGGACGACAAATGATAAATATGGGGAAAAAACTATGGGGGGGGGGGGTTAATACAGCCTACATGGCCTTTTTTCCATGTAGACATAGTGACACACTGCTTACACTAAAGCAGTTGTGTGATCCAGTAAACAGAGCTGGGCAGAGTGCATGCACGTGCCTACCTGGAAGTATCCATGGCATGCAAATCACCTGATAAGTAGGTGAATTGAATGCAAATGAGGAAGGTAGAGCAATCCAGGAAGCAGACAGGCAGTCTTACAGACCCCATTTTGGTGTCTATAGTGTACATGGAAAAATTCTGTGTACAGGATGTAAAAAAAATATAAACAACAGGGGCTGTAAATTGCAGGTAGATAGCATAGCAGAGAGAGATATGTGCAAAACAATCCACCTTGTGTCCAAAACCATATGGAAAATAATTAAAATAATGTTTTTTTTAATAATGTCAGTATGTTTGCACAGTGCGTCATAGTACACAAACATTCCGTTATGAAAAAATAAAAAAATTAAAAAGTGTAAAAACGAAACTTAGTAGTATGTGCAGTAATGTGTTATAGGACCCTGCTTGGAGTATCTACAATGGTGGGATGGTTCTGTTGCTAAGAAGGCAGTACCTGGAACTGTGTTGTTTCCAGGCTGTGTGCATGATTCCTTTGCAAATGAGCTGGGCTTACTGAATAGCACAAATGGGAATCTGTATCTGCAGATCCCACCTGTGTAGGCACAGAACTGTGTTGGTGTCCACAGAAGAGGTAGCTGACATCAAACGGTGTGTGTCTGAGGACTTGTAGCTCATTGGAACTTAGCAATGCCTGCTTGTGTGGCTCGGCACCCTGCTGAGCATGGGGGGGATGTGTACATTGACTACTAAGCTTTGTTTATCATCAGGGTGCATGTTTCATTGGGTTTGAGCATGTTTCCACCATGTGACACCATGCTGAGTGCGATCTTTCATGGGAGCGTGTACACTGAGTGCTGAGCACTGTTTACATTTCTGGCGCGTTTGCATGACATGGTGCTCCGCTGAGCGAGGAAAGCTGTTCAAGAAAAAATTGGCTGAGAAAGGCGATGATATCTTAATTACTGACCCCTGTTTCACTTAAAATAGGGCCATTAACAGTCCTTAATCATGTACTTGGCAGGTGGAATGCATCATAGGTAGCGAATCACACATGCTGCACCTACAGCAGAGCACTACAAAGGTTGCATACATCCTACAATCTGATTTCACCCCCATACTCTGCACCAGTGGAGTACAGACTTGGGAGTTTTAACTGAAGGAATGCTAGGGGCTGATGCAGGTCTGCAATATTTGTATGTGCTAGATGCTGAGGTCAATGCTGCTGCTGCTGACTGACTTTATGCCTAGACTGAGAAGGAAAAGAGTGTTCAGGCCCAGGGTAACCTTCCAAGAGCTACATGAGTTGGAGATTGTAGATTGCTCCTAGGTGAACAGGGACATGCTACAAGAGCTCCCTAAGCTCTGCTGACCCCAACTCAGACCCACAACCAACAGAGGGGAAGCCAGTCCAGTGGAAACAAAGGTATGTGTAGCTGTTAGGATATTAGCCACAGGTACTTTCCAAAGACCAAGTGGGGACATGATGGGGGTCTCACAGGCATTGGCATCCAGGGTACTCCACCAACTTGTGGATGCCATGCTACCACATGCCAGTGAGCACATTTATTTTTCCCTCACCTTGAGGTGAGAGCCAGCAGTATGCAGCACTTCTACCATGCAGCACACTACCCTGAGGTACTGGGTGCCATAGATTGCACTCATGTGCACATCAAGTCACCACCCAGTGAGGAGGCTAGAATCTATGTCAACTGCAAGGGGTATCACTTCATTAACTGCCAGGTCATGTGCAATGCCCAGGGCATTATCATAAATGTGTGTGCTGGCAGCCCTGGCAGTTATCATGACTCCCATATCTGGCACACATCACAGCTCTGCCAGATGTTTGTTAGGGGGTAACATCCCACATGTCCATTTACTGGGGGATGCTGGCTACGCACTGGAACAGTGGATGATGACACCCATCAGAAATGCACACCCACCCACCAAAGAATGCCATAATGTGGCACATGCACAATCTAGGAACATCATAGAGCATGTGTTTGGGCTGCAGAAGTCATGGCTCCAGTGCCTCAATATATCTGGTGGAGCCCTGCAGTACTCTCCAGCCGCATGTGCACACATGTTCACAGTATGTGCCATGGTGCACAATATGATCCTGCAGAAACAGCTGCAGCATGATCATCAAAGGGAAGGGATACACAACCCCCCCACCAGTGCCTAGGTCACCACAGCCACACCCACAAGGGGACTCAGAGAAGGAAACCCCTGAGGTTGTCACTGTAGGCAGACATAGGCATGTCCAGTATGCCCTGGCCTTCGCCAAATGACAACACATAGCACATGCACTGACAACCTTGGGCCCTAGCGACTAACACCTTACTCCAACTTGCCTACATATTAGTAAAAATGATGCTGGCTAGCCCCCACATCCTACACCTAACTCTGTATTGGCTGTGTACTGCATGGATCAGACAAAGTCAGCCCCAAACTACAGGTCTGTCAACTACTGCATATGTAAGGTAAGTCACACACCTATTCACCACTTGTAAGTGGTACTAGAATATGGCAGCATATATATGGACCTGCCACATGTATGCAAGGGAATATAGTGGGCTACTGGGCTACTTGAGAAGATTTAACATTCACTTGGGACAACAGGTACTCTGTCCAACAGTATGTGCTCCATAATATGCACTAGGCCACATGGCTGAAAATTCCACTACATTTATCAAGGGAGATGGCAAACAGTGGGGGGTCACATGCCAGTTGCACAACTGTCTATGCCAGCAGAGCATGGGCTGATCGTTCCCCACCCCCAACACATCCGTGTATCCATACAACTGCTGTAACTGTAAATCTGCAATGATATATCAGCAGACCAGCCAATTCCACAGCTGTGATATAGAATCTGGCAACACGTTCTATGCCTCACGTAATGCAGGGGTGACAATGCATGTCTGTATGCTGTTGATTGTGTGATGAATGACACATCCATGTTTGGCAGTCTGTGTAGCTCAGTAGGCTAGGGACATTAGCATGGGTGATGATGTTGATGTTTTGAATCTGGCCATATCCACATCTTTTCACATGTGAGGTATTCATATGGTGGTGTCCCCACAGACTGTCATACCCCTGAAAGGTGGACAAAGCTAGATAGAATAGGGGGACAAAGGGCCAAAACTGGAGACAGACATTCAGATGCTCTGACTCACCTAGACTGGGGCTGATATAAAAGTGGGTTGCATCAGTGCAGCATATCTGAAGGATATAAAGTTGAACACTCAAATGTTTTTCTATAGTTAGTACTATTCACTGACTGTCTTATGCAACATTTTACTGGAACACCACAAATGGATGAGGAACAGGCCAGACATATGGGATGAAATGGTGGACATTATGAAAAAACATGTACAGTGAGGGGTAAGCAGACCATCACCCTATAAGTGGCATTACATCATGTACCCCAGTCACATATTAATTACATCACACAGCCAGGGAATGCCATGGACAATATCAGGGAAGTGCTGTACTGCTGAATCAGGTGCAGCTGCCAATGTCTATAGCACACAAAATCCTGGCCTGGAGTGCAGGTAGTTCTGGTCTGGAGTCACCCTGTAAGTACTGACAGTACCCCTGGGAATGTTCCTACACTTAGCTAACTTGTGTGCAGTTCTGTTGTCTCTTTCTCACAAATACCTGCTATGTGGAAATATGCCTGTACATACAGACAGCTACCTCTACATATCTGTTTGACCCTATCCTCCTATCCCTCTCTCACATCCATAGTGTATTTATCAGTGCATACCCCATATACATATAATACCAATATATATATATATATATATATATATATATATATATATATATATATATATATATATATGTATATATGTATATATATATATATATATATATATATATATATATATATATATATATATATATATCTATTACATGGATTCTAGACAAATATCTACAGAAGTCATCCATATAACGTAAACACACAGCAATATATATATATATATATATATATATATATATATATATGTGTGTGTGTGTGTGTGTGTGTGTGTGTGTGTGTGTGTGTGTGTGTGTGTGTGTGTGTGTGTGTGTGTGTGTGTGTGTGAGGGGGGTGTATGGATTTCTCCACATACCCTCAGAATGCTGAAATTATCTGCATTCACACATCAAAACAGTTGCCCAAAGGAACCAAACCAAGGCTGTGACAGTACATAATCCACTCGCCCACAGACCCATGTGCCTGTGGAATGTCACCTTGTAGACAGACACAGGTGAGCAGGTGTTGTACTGTACAATGGTTCTACGCATGCCTTGGACAGGCCACATTGTTCCTGGCCACGTTTGCCTGTCTAACTGCAACCAGCCACATATGGCCATACTGCTAACTGTACAAACATAGCAGGGACAGTGACAGGTACCCCACTCCTAGGACACTAGATACAATAACAGTACCATGCAATATCACTCTGTAGTCCACACATACTGTTTAACACAAGGCTACTATGCGTTGTCCACAAGTACTGTGCCTGTAATCACATATACAACAGATGTACTCCATGGCACATGCAATAAGTACTGCAAGCTATATTGTGCAATTGTAGATAGTTAGTGCTCTAATCTCACATCCAACTCTGTGTGTGCGTGTGTGTGCTTGTGTGTGTAAATACATCCCTGAACAGTGCTACAAACATAGCCTTATGGGCTATCCCTGTGTAATGACTATGCATATTGTAGCCCTGTGACTAGCTGCTGGCCATAAATTGCCCTCCTGTACATAATCATTTGTGGTCTGCACTCTTTTGGGAGGAGAGGCTGGACTCTGCCCTTCTGAGGTGGGAATTTCTGGTTAAAGGCTTATAGTGCCTGCATATTTGAACTGCTTCTTACTGAAATTGGTACACCTTGTTTGCTGTAGCATAGACTAGATCCAGGCCTGCTGAATCTAGCTTTGTTTGTATAACTTGAGCACTAATCCAGGCATTCTTTAAAGTATTCAATTGTATTTACTACTGTTGGTAGTAACTTGATTAAAGTGTAGCTATCATTCTAAGTCTTTTGGATTAAGCACTTGGGCTTCAGACCAGTTGTTTTACATTAGGAAGGTTTGTGGCCTGCACTGTGGTGGCAGGACAGGTAGCTTACATCCTTCTAAGTTGGGAACTGCTGAATGAGGGCTCAGTGTCTGTTATTCTAAAAGTGTATTCATTCTGGTTTAAGCATTTGGGCTTCGGGCCAGTTATTTTACATTAAGAAGGTTCGTGGTCTGCACTCTTGTGGGAGGAGAGGCTGGACTCTGCACTTCTGAGCTGGGAATTTCTGGATAAAGGCTTATAGTGCCTGCATATTTCAACTGTTTCTTACTGAAATTGGTACACCTTGTTTGCTGTAGCATAGACTAGATCCAGGCCTGCTGAATCTAGCTTTGTTTGTATGCTTGTTGTTTGTTTGCTTGTTATTTCCCTGAAACACTAATACCACCTAAAATGTGGCTTTTCAGTGCTTCTGTGGATCCCTAGTGATATCTGCATTGCTTACTGTACTTATTTCCTTGTTTCACTTAAAAGAAAGTTACTGTTTGTCATTTTTGCATTTAAGTTACCTGTAACACATTGCGTTTAAGTTACCTGGCACTTGCTCACTAAAGCAATTACATAAGTCAGCACTAAAAAATTAAAAGCACTACACCCTCACAAACTCCCCTTGAGTACCTTGTTCCCCATTGGCCCTTTTTTGCAATTATAAAGGAATTCCCAATACTATTCTAGCATGTCCAAAGGTCAGTTGTCAATCTCTTCTCCGGTCCAGCTGGTGAATCTGGGAATCTTGAGGGCAATGTTACAACTGCCTCATGTACACAGACGACACAGACAACCCTCTCCTCCACCCAGCAAATTCCAACACATGTGAGAGATGCATCCATATAGCCAAACTGGAGGCTAAGCTCTCTCAACTCAGTACTGGCGTAACCAGTTAGGAGAAGGAAACCACACTCACTACAATTCCAGTCTCACATAAACCTACCATGACAGCAAACCAAACACAACAAAAACATACTCGGAGGCTCTAAATAAAAATCTGCCTAAGCAGCAAAGACCTCCAAAGCAGACACCCAATCAACCCCCTACCCCAAAACAAAACACGTGCAACACATAGCTCACAAAGCCAGTGTGCCGAACAGTCACAGCCCTTAAAGCTAAACAACACACCTGATACACTTGTAATAGGTGACTCTATCATCAGGCACACTGACGTCCTGCTCACCAGGCTGAACAAGGAGAAGGTCACGGTGAGCTGCCTGTTGGGCGCTAGGATCTGCCACATAACACAAGCACTCAGTTCACTCCAAAGCAAGTACAAATATGACTCAGTCATTGTCCATGCTGGTGTGAATGACCTGAGATGTACCTCCCTGGACTACATGAAAAGAGACATAGAGGAGCTCTCTGAGCATGTGGCCCAGGCCAGTATGACCCTGACCTTGAGTAGCATCTAACCCTCACCAAGAATGATGCCACAATATGAAGACAAGATGATCAATTTCAACAATTGGCTTAAGTATTGGTGTCATTCAAAGGGGATCCAATGCCTGTCAGCCTGGGATGACATGCTCAACAAGCCACGATGCTTCGCTAGGGACGGCTTGCACCTGTCACCCCTTGGCTTTTGGATATTGGCAAAGGCTCTTGCTACCCCCATAGTGCCTTTTTTAGGCAAGGCTCAAAAGACAAACCCACCTCCATAGGTATCACAAGGGATAAGAAACTAAGAGTAATGCTATTCAACGCCAGAAGTCTAAACCTCAAGATGCATGCACTCAAAACTCTCCTTAGCATGGAGAACATTGATATCTGTGCAGTAAAAGAAACCTGGTTCAAGGCTCCCGAGAGCACCCCAGCACTACCAGGTTATACCTCATACCATGCTTTTCGGCCCCAAAACTTGGACCAAACCACAGAAGGAGGGGGAGTATCAATATTTGTCAAAGATACCCACACCTCCAGGTTGGTGGCACAGCACGAAGCATCAGAGACTATCCATGTGTAACTAACAGTGGGTAAAACTGCCTTCCAGTTTATAGCCTGCTACAGACCACCCCCCCCCCCAAAACCCAGGAACCCCACTTGGCCTTCCTGAGAACACTGGAAAATATGAAGGTCTCTCCAAACACCATTATATTGGGCGACTTCAACTACCCAAACATTGACTGGGAGCATTACTCTAGCTCCAACACCCTAGCCCAAAGGTTCCTACAATTTATAAACTCAAATGCTATGGAACAACTTGTTACCACTCCCACAAGAGGGGAAAACATACTGGACCTGATCATCACCAACATGGGGACTCTATGCTCCAGACCAGAAGTGTATCCCTCACTGGTAAGATCAGACCATAAACTAATCTCACTGGATATTCACATCCCAACCCCACCTCCTGCCCAGAAAACCACAGTGAAAAACTTCTCTAAAGAAAATTTCACACTCCTCAAAACCAAGGTGGAATCCTTCAAAGCCCCCGGGTCTGTGGAAAATACAGCCCAGACCGCAGAATCCTTTATAAATGCATTCTATGAACACCTTCAGGAAAGCATGGATCATGCAATCCCAAATAAAACCAAAACCCAATCCTCCAAAGGCAGATGTCCTGTCTGGTGGACCCCAGCCATAAACAAACTATACAATAGAAGGAGGAAGCTATTAAATGATAGAGCAAAATTCCAAAAAGGGAGGGCATCTCTGATCAGTATTAGCAAAAATCTACGGGCACTCATAAAATCATCTAAGGCCAGCTTCGAGAGAAAAATTGCACAGGACACTAAGGATAATCACAAGGCTTTCTTTAGTTATGTTAGGAACCTGGATGGGAATTCCCAGATATGCTCAGAATTAGTCCAAAATGACAAAAAATACTCTGAACCCACATACATTGCCAACATCCTAGCTGACAGGTTTAGCGCAAACTTCTCCCCCCCCCCACCAAAAGGGCAAATATCTATCCCAGAAGAGTGCTGCCCCCCTGACATCTCAGATGCTCAGGTAAGAGCCGCCCTCACCAAAGCAAAAAACACAGCATCAATGGGACCAGACGGTGTCCAGGGCTGCGTCCTACATGAACTCCAAGAAGAGCTAAACCCAAACATAAAACTACTGTTCAATCTCAGCCTTACTACAGGATATGTACCCAAAGAGTGGCGTACAGCAGCAGTGGTCCTTCTCCATAAAGGTGGTGCCTCAACGGATCCTGGAAACTATCACCCCATAAGTCTGACTAGCTTGGTCTGCAAAGCTATGGAAAGGATCATCATGGACCTCATAAATAAAGATATTGGGGACCTACAGACACTGGATCCTACCCAGTTCGGCTTTGTTAAGGGCAGATCCTGCCTCTTTAACCTGGTTGATTTCTTTGAAACAGTCACCAAGGCCATTGATGAGGGGAAAGTGGTCCACACAGCCTACCTGGACCTCGCAAAAGCCTTTGATACAATACCCCACTCGGGCATTATAGATAAGCTCACCAGCTTAAATATAAACCCCTATGTCACTAGATGGGTTGCAAACTGGCTCAAGGACAGAACCCACATGGTTAGAATTGCTGGAGCCATGTCAGACTCCAAACCAGTTACAAGTGGCATCCCACAAGGCTCAGTCCTGGGACCTCTCTTGTTCGGTATATATTTCTCAGAGGTAGATGACTGCAAACTGGGCGCCATAATCGACTCTCCAGCCGACAGAAGCATCTTCCAAAAGGGCCTCATAGAAACAGACAACTGGTGCCAGAGCCATGGCCTAAAGCTAAATGCCAAAAAGTGTATAGTCATCCCCTTTGGCAAAAACAAAGTGCCCAAAAATTACCACATAGGTGGTAATCCATTAAGTACAGAAGAAGTAATTAGGGACTTGGGGACCCAAGTTGATAGCAGTCTCTCATTTGACAACCACGTGGCCAAAATGGTTAGAAAAACATTTTATATAGCCCACCTAATCATGAAGGGATTCACATCTAGATCAGGGGAGGTCATCGTGCCTCTTTACTCATCCCTCATCGGGCCCATAATTGAGTACAAAGCCCCTTTTGGGATGTACACCAGACACCTGCAGCAACTGGAAAGACCCCAAAAGTACCTCACCAGTAGGATCAAAGGGCTCACACAGATGCCATATGCTGCCCAGTTAAAGAAACTCCAGCTCTACTCAGTGGCATACTGCCTGTTCAGGGGCGATCTGTGCCTGATGTATAAAGCCATGTCCAACCCAGAATTAATGGACATGCTGCACCTCAAAAAATCCAAATCCCATCGAGCTACGTGCTTGAGAGACTTGAACCTCAGCACTGAAATAAATAGGACATGCTGGAGGGACAGATTCATAACCCAGAGGCTCCCTTCACTCTGGAATAAAATCCCAGTCCAGGTTAGGCAGAGTCCCTCATTGACTCTCTTCAAGAGGAATCTTGGTGAGTGTATGGGAGATCATAGGTTTAACCCGGGTATCACTTCTTTGTCACTGTTAGACAGAGGCACAGTATACTAACCTCGAAAAAGGGCATAGCAAAATTAATTTAAAATGGGTGGCGAAAGCCAAACACACTCTGGCTAGGCTTATAAATGCCCTAGGGCAGATAGCCTAGTATGAACCTATGAACCTATGAACCTATAATCATAACTGACGCCTGCTACCTGTCTGACCCGGGCACAGGATATGTGTAGATTTGTCAACTCCATCACTACACCTTCTATATTTGTAAGTTCAGATAATGGAGGTGACATGTAGCCAGGGTAGCACACCTTATCACAAAGTATATATGCATGAATACACTGACTGCCCCACATTGTCTGTGATAGACTGTTCTACACATATGCATCTAGGGTGCCATGCACGTATACTGCCATACCTTGCTGATGTCATATTTCTGCTGTGTTGCAATGCCATCCTCTGCCACTATTTTTCAACCATGTGTTCATAGTCTATCCCCTCAGACACCTGGGACAGAAACATAGACAGGTCCATGACACAACTGTCATTCTGCAACATTACTACCAGTGCAACATCATGCAACAAAGATACACAAAGTGTGATGTGTAGTCATGACATATGCCAGCATGCAGTACCTCTTGTGGCCCACAACACGTGGCACGTTAAGACAGTACTACTCCACACAAGTACATGTCAAGTGATATAGAAACCCTGTGCATCAGACACATAGTAGCATTTCCCTGCATCAATGGCATGGATGGCAGGGATGTGGCACAGGTATCATCACATGCAAAGGGTGTGGCGTGGGGAAGCCAGAGGCCAAGGCTCTGCCAAACAGTTGACAGCATGTTTGTGAGTCAGGAGAGGTGTAGGTTAGATTGGCCATGGATAGGTGCTGTGTTTGTGTCTGTAGGTGACCTGCATGTGACAGCGATGTTTGATTGTGTGCATGTACACAGTCAAGCCCAGTGCTAGCTCTACACATAGGTTCATAGGTTCATAGGTTCATACTAGGCTATCTGCCCAAGGGCATTTATAAGCCTAGCCCATAGTTATGTGGCTTTCGCCACCCCTTTAGTTTGAATAAAAACTATGCCTATCATTTTTCTGTGCCTCTGTCAAGCAGTGACACTGAAGTAATCCCTGGGGTATATCTGCGATCTCCCATCCATTGGTCAAGATTCCTCTTGAACAAGGCCAGCGAGGTGCTCTGCCTCACATGTACCGGGATTTTGTTCCACAGCATAGGGAGTCTCTGGGTGATGAATCTGTCCCTCCAGCACGTTCTATTTATAACCGTGTCAAGGTTTAAGTCTCCGCCCTTGTAGTTCTGAGGGATCTAGATTTTTGAGGTGAAGCATATTCATCAAATCTGGGTTTGACATGGCCTTATATGTCAGGCACAGGTCACCTCTGAGCAAGCGGTATGAGACTGAATAAAGCTGGAGTTCTTTCAGTCGGGCAGCATAAGACATATTTTGAGACCCTTTATCCTTTTGGTGAGGAACTTTTGGGGCCTTTCAAGCTGCATCAGGTGTCTGGTCAGATACATTCGAACGGGCATTGTACTCAATCATAGGTCTAATGAGTGATGAGTACAGGGGGACGATGACCTCCCTTGATCTAGATGTGAATCCCTTCATGATCAGGTGGGCGATATAGAAGGTTTTCCTAACTACTTTAGCAACATGAGTGTCAAGCGAAGACTACTGTCAACTTGGGTCCCCAGATCCCTGATGACTTTTTCTGTGCTCAGTGGATTGTCACCTATATAGTAGCTAGGGGTAACCTTGTTTTTCCCGAAGGGTATGACTATGCATTTTTTGGCGTTTAACTTCAGGCCATGGCTCTGGCACCAGTTATCCGTTTCTGTGAGGCCCTTCTGGAGGATATCTGTGTCAGATGTGTTTTCGACTATGGCGCCCAGTTTGCAGTCATCTGCAAACTTTGTCAGCCATAACCCTCCTGTGTTTGCTTGTACTTCAGAAAAGTAGATGCCGAACAAGAGTGGACCCAGGACTGAGCCCTGTGGGACACCACTTGTGACAGGCTTTGAGTCTGACATGGCTCCAGCAACTCTGACCCTGTGGGTTCTGTCGCTTAGCCAGTTTGCAACCCATCTTGTGATGTATGGGTTTACATTCAAGCTGATGAGTTTTTCGATGATACCTGAGTGGGGTATTGTGTCGAAGGCCTTTGCCAGGTCGAGGTAGGCTGTATGGACTGCCTTTCCCTCATCAATGGCCTTGGTGACTGTCTCGAAAAAGTCAACCAAGTTTAAGAGGCAGGATCTGCCTTTGACAAAGCCAAACTGGGTTGGATCCAAAGTCTGCAAGTTCCCTTTGTCTTTATTTATGAGTTCCATTATGATCCTCTCCATGGCTTTGCAGATAAGGCTTGTCAAGCTAATGGGGCGGTAATTTCCAGGGTCTGTGGAGGCACCGCCCTTATGAAGTGGGACCACAGTCGCGTCGCCACTCCTTGGGTACGTATCCTGAGGTGAGGCTAAGATTAAACAGCTGTCCTAACTGTGGGTTTAATTCCTCATTGAGTTCATGAAGCACACAGCCGGGGACACCATCCGGTCCCATGGATGCTGTGTTTTTGCCTTAGTGAGGGCAGTTCTCACCTGGGCGTTGGAGATGTTTGGGGGCTACAATCCTCTGGAATAGATATCTCTCCTTTTGGGGGGGGAGAAGTTTGCACTGAACCTGTCAGCCAGTATGTTAGCAATGTGTGTAGGTTCAGTAATTTTCACATCATTTTGAACTAATTCTGAGCATATCTGGGAGTTTCCTCCTAGGTTTCTAACATAGCTAAAGAAGGCCTTATGATTGTCTTTAGAGTCCTTGGCGATTTTTCTCTCAAAATTTGCCTTGGATGATTTTATGAGAGCTCTTAGTTTTTTACTTATAATGATCAAAGGTGTCTTACCTTTCAAGGATTTTGCTCTATCTTGTAGTAGCTTCCTCCTTTTGTTGTAGAGCTTGTTTATGGCTGGGGTCCACCAGACTGGACGCTTGCCTTTGGTACAGAGAGTCTTAGTTTTGTTTGGGATTGCCTGATCCATGCAGTCCTGTAGGTGCTGGTAGAAGGCATTTGTAAGTGATTCAGCGGTTTGAGTAATGTTTACCACTGGCTCAGGGGCCTTAAAGGAGACCACACTAGTTTTAGAAGTGTGAAATCGGCTTTTGAGAAGTTTTTCACTGTGGTCTTTTTTGTTTCAGCTCGGGGCGCGATGAGGACCTCCAGCGAGATTAGTTTATGATCTGATCTCACCAGTGAGGGGTATACTTCCGGTGTTGAACATTTTGATCCCATGTTCATGATGATGAGATCAAGTATGTTTTCACCTCTTGTGGGGATGGTGACTAGTTGTTCCATGGCATTTGAGTTTATGAACTCCAGGAATCTTTGGGTTAGAGTGTTCGGGCTTTGAGTAGTGTTCCCAGTCTATATTAGGGTAGTTGAAGTCACCTAGTATGATGGTGTTTGGAGATACATTTATCCTCCAATGTTTTCAGGAAGGCCATGTGAGGTTCCTGAGTTTGAGAGGGTGGCCTGTAACATGCTACAAATTGCAGAGCAGTCTTGCCTATGGTTAATTGCACCTGGATGGTCTCAGATGCATCGTGCGTTGCCACCAACCTTGAGGTGTGGGTGTCCTTTATGAATATGGACACCCCTCCTTTCTTGGTGTTGTCCGGATTTTGGGGCGGGCGTATGATATGAGGTGAAACCTGTTAGTGCTGGGGTGCTCTCAGGAGCCTTGAACCAGGTTTCTGTCACAGCACAGACATCGATGTTCTCCATATTGAGAAGGGCCTCGAGTGCGTGCATCTTGAGATTGAGACTTCTGGCATTGAGCAGCATTACCCTTAGTTTTTTCCTTTTGGTGTTCTAGGGTGGTAGGTTTGGAATTTGAGCCTTGCCTAAAAAGGCACTATGGGGTGGCAAGAGCCTTTGCCAATATCCGGAAGCCCAGGGTGACAGGTGCAAGCCGTCCCTTGCGAAGCAGCGTGGCTTGTCCAGCATGTCATCCCAGGCAGACAGACATTGGATCCCCTTTGAATGACACCAGAATTTAAGCCAATTATTAAAGCTGATCATCTTATCACTGTATTGTGGCATCATTCTAGGTGAAGGTAGGATACTGCTCAAGGTCAGGGTCATACCTGCCTGGGCTACATAATCAGAGAGCTCCTCGACGTCCCTTTTCATGTAGTCCAAGGAGGTGCGTCTCAGGTCGTTGACACCAGCGTGGACAATGACTGAGTCTTACTTGTACCTGCTGTTGAGAGACCTGAGTGCTTGCGTTATGTGGCGGATTCTAGCGCCCGACAGGCAGCTTACTGTGACCTTCTCCTTACTCAGTCTGGTGAGCGGGACGTCAGTGTGTCTGACTATGGAATCACCAATGACAAGTGTGTCTGGCATTTTGTTTGGCCTTAAGGGCTGTGACTGTTTGACACTCTGACTGTGTGGTCTATGTGTTGCATGTGTTGGGTCGTGAGGTGGTATTTGTTTGGGTGTCTGCTTTGGTGGCCTCTGCTGTTTTGGTAAATTTTTGACCAGAGCCTCCGAGTATGTCTTTGTGTGAGTATGTGTATGATTTGAAGTTGTGATGGTACCATGTGTGACTGGGTATGTATTGTGTGTGGTTGCCTTCTCCTCCTGTCTGGTCTTGCCAGTCCTATGTTGAGAGAGCTCAGCCTCCAGTTTGGCCGTATAGTTGCATCTCTCGCATGTATTTGTGTTTTGTGGGAGAAGGAGAGGATTGTCTGTGTACATGAGGCAATTGTAACATTGCCTCAATATTCCCAGGTTCACCAGTTGAGCTGGAGAGGACACTAGCAACTGATCCCTCGACATACTAGAAGTAGTAGATAAAGAACTTTCAAAGGACTCGGGGAAGTGGGTTTTGGGCTGGTGGGGTACTATCTATAATAAGAGTGCTTTATCAAGGTGCAAGTACTGTAGGAGTAAGTGCTAGGCTTTACAGATAGAGAATAGTCTACTTGGGAATCAAGTAGAGATGAACTTTTCAGTTATAGGATATGCTGGTTAGATCAGCAGTACAGTTTAGCGTGTTTTATAGCAGGGGCTGAAGGGAGCTAGGAATTGGCCCAAAGCGACCAATGGACTACTAGTTTCTGGCTGAAACTTCACCAAATCGGACAAAAGGCGCTCAGTGCTTCCCACTCCCACTGGTAAGCAAAGAAACTTCCCTCCTTCCTAATAAGGCAATGGATCAGTAACAGGAACTAAAAACAAAGCCCAGGGATCAGCAACTCTGAAACTGGACTACTCTAGTTCAGTAAAGTGGGAAAACAAGAGATTTTTTGTTTTATTACAGAGATAAGGAAAAAAAACAGACAGTAAATGCTATAAATGCTGTAAATCGGCTAGCACTTTAGTGTGTAGCCTACAGAAACAATTTGCAACAAATAGTAACTTAAAGTGCAATAAACAGTGTAAAATGCAGAAATCACTTAAAGTAGCAGTAAAACAGGCGAAATGCAGTCGCTAGCTTAATAACAGTGGGAAAGCCACAAAAAATACTTATATCTGGTAGAAAGTCACTCTTTTAGCTCTCTGCTGCTTGGATCCCTCTGCAGGCCACCACGAGGATCTGTGCAGAGTTGGTACAAGCTGGAAAACACGTGTTTAGCGTGTTCTATAGCAGGGGGCTGAAAGGAGCTAGGAATTGGCCCAAAACGACCAATAGACTACTAGTTTCTGGCTGAAACTTCACCAATTCGGACACAAAGGCTGCTCAGTGCTTCCCACTCCCACTGGTAAGCAAAGAAACTTCCCTCCTTCCTAATAAGGCAATGGATCAGTAACAGGAACTAAAAACAAAGCCCAGGGATCAGCAACTCTGAAACTGGACTACTCTAGTTCAGTAAGGTGGGAAAACAAGAGATTTTTTTTTTTTTTTTTTTTTACAGAGACAAGGAAAAAAAACAGACAGTAAATGCTATAAATGCTTTTAAGTGGCTAGCACACTTGAGTGTGTTAGCCTACAGGTAAAATTAAGCAACAAATAACTTTTAAGAGTGCAAAACAGTTAATCAACACAAAAACAGTTTAAATAGAATGCAGAGCTGTATAAACAGGCTAAGATGCAGTCGCTAAGCAGTAAATATTCAAAAAGCCAGAAAAAATACTTAAATCGGTTATAGCAAATACAGTTATAACAAATGCTCTGAAATATACTGTATATTTCCAATATGTTTGAGAAGGACAGTCAGAACACAAGAAGGTTCAGGCGAAGAAGAAAAAAGTTTTGTTTTACTTTTGAAAAGGTAAAAAGGAGGAACAGAAGGCCTTATCAAATGTTCTCTCTGTATTAAGAAGAATGAGCTAATGACACTAGACTGGGAGGTGTGTCACAGTAGGCGCGGGCAACTGCAAAGCCACCAAGTATAACAGCAAGACACCAACAGAGAGGGAGGGTGCGACAAAATAGCCTAAGACAACAAGCTATGACAGTTTTAAACAGAAAAAGATTTCTGAAGATTCTGAATAGACAAAGTGCTTTATATATATTAAATTATAAAAACAGTAATCTGTTAAAATAATCAAAAAATACTTATATTTTGTAGCTCAGTTCTTGGTCAAACAACTTCTCCAGCCTGCACCAAAGACCAGGGCAACAACTTTTTTTTACAAGAACACAAAAGAACCAGCCCCACTAGCCAAGAGATAATTACACAGAGTAAATGTTTCAGTTTATACAATAGCCTAAGACAACAAGCTATGACAGTTTTAAACAGAAAAAGATTTCTGAAGATTCTGAATAGACAAAGTGCTTTATATATATTAAATTATAAAACAGTAATCTGTTAAAATAATCAAAAATACTTATATTTTGTAGCTCAGTTGCGGTCAAACAACTTCTCCAGCCTGCACCAAAGACCAGAACAACAACTTTTTTACAAGAACACAAAAGAACCAGCCCCACTAGCCAAGAGATAATTACACAGAGTAAATGTTTCAGTTTATACAATAGCCTAAGACAACAAGCTATGACAGTTTTAAACAGAAAAAGATTTCTGAAGATTCTGAATAGACAAAGTGCTTTATATATATTAAATTATAAAACAGTAATCTGTTAAAATAATCAAAAAATACTTATATTTTGTAGCTCAGTTGCGGTCAAACAACTTCTCCAGCCTGCACCAAAGACCAGAACAACAACTTTTTTTTTTACAAGAACACAAAAGAACCAGCCCCCTCTAGCCAAGAGATAATTACACAGAGTAAATGTTTCAGTTTATACAATAGCCTAAGACAACAAGCTATGACAGTTTTTAAACAGAAAAAGATTTCTGAAGATTCTGAATAGACAAAGTGCTTTATATATATTAAATTATAAAAACAGTAATCTGTTAAAGTAATCAAAAAATACTTATATTTTGTAGCTCAGTTGCGGTCAAACAACTTCTCCAGCCTGCACCAAAGACCAGAACAACAACTTTTTTTTACAAGAACACAAAAGAACCAGCCCCCACTAGCCAAGAGTGTATGTTGGATAGCTGTGGACTATACATGGTAGAGTGAACAGTTCACCTTCTCCAGCCACGAACATGGCCCTGCCAGGAGTAGCACTGGGACCACCATGCCCAAGGTCAGATGCAGTGCTAGTACTGACAGTGACTGCAAAATGCTGGGGCTGCTTCCCTCACAGAACTGCCCAGGACCACGTGCCCCTGGCCTGCCACATTGTGGTGTGGACAGCACACTTCCACCTGTAGCACTGGAGCTACTGCCACAATGGGAGTTTGACTATGCATGGCTACGTTGACTCTCAGCAGATGGTGTTGCTGACCTACATCCACGTGTCTGACACCTAATTCCAACCAGATGTTCCAGCACAGAGAATGTGTGGTCCAAGATAGACACTGTATCAGCCCACCATCGTCCACTGCATCAGTGAACTGATACAGGGTGTCCCCAATGCGGTGGAGGTAGTCACAGATGTCAAACTGTGCTGCATCCATAACTCTAAAAATCCATCTGGTGTTGTGTTCAGAACTTGCCTGTGCCTCCCATGATGGCCGGAAACATGTTCCGAGTGACCCATGATGTGACACTTGCAACAGGTGATGGATGGACAGTTGTCCTCCTACGAGCACCCCTGTCAATCCACTTGTGTGGGACCTTGCTAGCTGTCTGGCTATGGCCAGTGTCTACACTCACTGATGCCATAGTTGCCACATTGTCCTGTTCAATGTTATCACCCTCTGAGTGTCCAATATTTGTGGCGTCTGGGGACTGGGTATGTGTGGGCATACTGACTGTGTGCAGTGCCAATGAGGTGCAGAAGAGGGATATCAACTTCTGGGACAGATTCAGCCACCAGCAACTGCACCTATGCCTCAATATGGCCACCATCATCATCAGAGTCCAATGAGTCACTGACATCAGGTTGTGGGGGGGGGGCAGACTCCAGCCCCTTTGGTCACATGTGAAAACCAAGACAAAAGCAGAGCATTACTACTTGCACTTGTATGTATGGTAATCCACATAGACTCATATAAATGAGGATCCACAACTGCATTAACCATCACACATCTTCTCATCTCATGCACAACAGACAACCTCACACCAACATACATGGACAAGTCAAGCCCTTTATAACATGTACATCAGCCACATCCAGGTAAAGTTGCCATTACAATCTGCCTGTAAGGTATGAAATATGACACTATATGTGATAGACCTACACATAAAACCCAGTACACCTGTCTTCAGAATGATATGCCAGTAATAGTGTCATTGCCTCAGGTACGTAGCATCTCCCTTTTGTGTTTGAACAGTCATCTTGGAGTAATTGCTTCATGAATACCAGGCTGTGTATCAGCTCATAACTAAAACTGCAGATGCATTGATGGTCATTCATATACACAATTGTGACTAACCAGTCTATGAACCATAGTTATCTGTTCCAGAATGGAACATACAAATATTGTACTCTGGCTAAACACAGCATTTGTACATAGGGCGATATGGTAGCCCTTAACTTTCATAGGTGTACATGATCGACAGAAAACTGTATCACACTTACCAGGTACAGGACCACAGACTTGGGGCACTCTTGATGGCCCTATGAGGGAGAGATACTGTCAGCACCACCAGATGTTGCAGCACCACAAGGTGATATGCGCATATCTCCACATGTACAGTACCCACTGTGATACAGGCTGTATTACTGACATTCTGTGTATGTGTGCACAACTGTGTGTAAACCCTATCTCTCCCCATGTATATAGACCTAATACCCATGTACAGCTATGTATAGCCTGCCACAATGACTGATACAGTATTACACTGGTGAACACAGTACACTTACCTGGACGCTCCTCTGCTGTGAACACTATGGCACCCACCTCCATGATGTATGGTGTGATGGATGCCAGGGAGCTGTTGGGTGTTCCTAAATTCACCAGGAATTCCTCTGTTGTTGTGAGTGGATGTGCTGTCTCAGGCCCTCCACCAGTGGTGGCACAATCCATGGCAACATCTGCTGCCCTTAATCATGCAGGATTCAGCATGTCTGTGGCCTGGTGTCAGACCTGCTCATAGGTCCTGTCCTATCAGCCAATCTTATTGACATTCCACACAAACTCTGCCCATAATGCCATCCACTGCTCCCGATTATGCCTCCCCCTTGACAACAAGATCTAATGCTGCTGTCTCAGTCCATCCACTATCATGTTATTCTCTGCCTCTGAGAAGAAGGCGTGTCTTTGGTAGTATATGATTCCTGAAAGACAATAAAAGAGGAAACCATTACAGGACCAGATACATGGATATCCACTATGTACAGATCCAGCACAACCATAATGGCCTGCACTATCCACTGCTCCCTCACACATCATATCTCACAGTCTGGCAACACTCTACATGTGTGTATATCACCAAGATAGTAGCAATACTGGGATATGTCCCTGTGTGCCATGACAGATACTGCTGTATGTTCCAACACTCAGCACTGCAGTCTACTGTGGTGTGTCCCTAATGGGCACACTCACACTAATATGTCATATGGATACTGCCAGACAAGTAGCAGTGTGCTATTACAACAACTGTATGGGGACAGTGCAGCAACACCAGTGTGCCACAATGACAGAAAGCAATGCAAACCTGCTGTAGTATATGTTCCCTGTAGGCATCATACCTCTCAACTATACAGATGTTTGCAGAATGTCAGGATGTTTGCCTCATAGTTGTGGTCATTTTCACACAAACACGTGGATCTTTGACAAATATTTAAGCACTGTCACCAAGTGTGGGCCTTTGTCCTCCCATACATTATGGCTTTGTCCTAATTTCATGCTATAAGAGGTTGACAGGTAAGCTTGGCATAGCTGTTAACCAAACAGGGACATATGGCAACAGAAACAGGGAGTTATCCAGAGTACATCAAAGACATTCAGGGGCACTTTTAAAATGTTAGAACTATGAATGTGAAATAGTGACTGAATGAGGGGGGTGAATTACAGTACATCATTTGACATTACAGGAGTGCACAACCTTACTCATAGTCAGTATGTATTATGTGTAATCCACTAGCTTTCCTACAATGGCCAACTGTTGTAGGAGGGACTGATAGGATCAGAGCTGAGATGTGATTCAAAATCAGGGACAGTTGAGATGCAAGCCTGTAGGTGTAGGACAGCAGAGTATCACTGACATGTTGTTAGCATAGATCTAAGGCAAGCTTAGTGTTGTAAGCTCTAGTCCCCACACCTCCATCCTCCCATCTACATCCTGTTATATGGGGAAATCTATTACATACCGGCTGGAGTGCAGTACTCCTTTTTTGAACTTTGCTTCTGGTATACTTTTGGAAATTCACTCTCAATGTGAGCTAAGTCTCATACAGCGCTGTTCCCCATAAGCAGCTGTTTGCCTTTTTAAGGTACTGCTCATTAAAATGTAATTGCTTCTGCACAACTTTGTGGATTAGAATTGCTAACTGCAGCCAAAACATCTGACTTGCACTATCATTGGCCAATGACATGCCACCCCATTACAATATATAACGTCTACATGTAGATTAGGGCCTCTTTCATAGTTGTTAAGATGGACATCACTGAGATGTGGAGAGTACAGCATTGTGGTGGGTAGGTACCATAATTGTCAACTGTAGAGATTTATGGGGTATGTCCACAGTTTTGCATCATATCTGTTGTCAGTGTCCCATGATATAGTAGTCATCTGGCAGTTCACTGGCAAACATTGTGGGCTGAGGTCAGTGAGGAAAGATACACACTTGACACCCAACAGAATATGTATGCCAGTGCAATACATTTTATTCTATCAACCTACTATCTTTGCAGGGGCAAACCGGTACACATGTCCCTATCTGTGGGCCTTATCCCCCATTACATATGGCTGTGCTAGGATCCTTATTTTAGGGGTTTGGGAGGTATGGTAGGTCTGTAGCAGCTATCTTTACATACAGCTGTGTATGCAACATGCTGCAGCTGCTGTAGCAGCCTAGCACACATAGGGGGGAGTGTGGACACTTTTGCAGACAGCAAGCTGGAGTGTGGACACTTTTGCAGACAGCAAGCTGTATGTTTAACTTTGGCAGCTGTGGCAGCCCTGTCATTACAGCAGAGCTAGGGTAAGTGTACCGTGTACAGTCTGATTGAGGCATATGATTAAGGTACATCTGTTATGCAATGGTGCCAGTAACAGAGTAGTAGGCAATTAGATTATACAGATATGTGTAGTGTATCACTACCTACTGGCCTCTGACTTGCAAAACTGAGAAGCAGTTCATTAACTAGCAGTAACCTGTGCAGGTTAGGAGTGCATAACTCAGTCATTACTTGATGTCTTCACAATAATGTAATTGAACTGCTAGGCAAAACTGGATTTGAACACAGGACTGTGTGTGGCAAAATGTACAGCATGCAAAGCATTTAACAGACTGTGCCATGCAGTCACTGCAAAAGCATGAGTATTTGCAAGATATATGTGTACATATACAGGCTGTGAGAAATATTTCTACATCCATCAGTATGTGCATGGTTTTATATGGCTGTATTTCTGCACCAGGTTCCCAATTGTAAATGTACTTTGCCATTGTTGCCTTAGCAGGTGTCTTTCCACAAGTTGCCAATAAAAGGGCACATATACCTGCTATCTCAGGTTTCACTTACATCCATTATTATGTCTTTGTCTGTCTAGTTGTGCATTATTGTACCAGAGTCCAAGGTAAACTCCCATGTTTCCCATTAGTTTTTATTTCAGTTACATGCCTAATGACTGTAAGTGGCAATCAGTATGTTTTGCTGAAAACACCTGTTTTATGCCACATCTGTGTGGCATGGTGGGTTAATGCAGTGGGATGTAGGTGAGGGTGGTCTGGTTTCAAAACTTGGCAGAGGTGCTCATTTTGTACATGTGTCTATCAATGTAATAAACACATTTAATCTTTAAAGCTCATTTAAGCTTAGCTAAGCGAAGTGGCGTGAAGCACAAACTCGCACTAAAAAAAATAAAGAAAAGAGAAAGGGGGTGATTGGAAAATGGTGAAATGGGGGCAAGAAGGGGGAAAACATAGTAAAAGGCAGTAAGGGATGTGCAGGAAGGGTGTAAGAAAGACCCATACCTATCCAGATATTGTACAGCAAAAGCTGTGCATTTTGACAGATTTTGTAAATTAATTTGGACTCTCACACCCCAAAGAGAGGGGTGAGGACAACATAACTGTGTTATCAAGCCAATTAGACCAGATTAGTGGTGTCCAATGGACATGTGTGTGGCATGAAGAGCTATGTATGGGGCAATATTCTTTTTGGGACAGGTGCCCATATTTTTTTAAAGGTGAGAGTCGAATGTAGGGGAAGGGACATAGGTACATATGGGGAGGTAAGTTGGGTAGAAGAGGATGCTTTTGCAGACAGACAAGTCACAAAAGACAGCATATGGGGCAGTGTATGACACATGGGGGGAGTAAACACCTTTGATGGGGGGGTGTTGTGGAACTAAGTCACATGTGCCTCCAGATGGCAGCAGCATGACTCACATCCCCACCCATGGGACAGTTGACACTGCTCCTTCACTGCCCCGAGGGTGGCTGTGCTGGAGGCTGGGTGCCAGGGTGAGCCTGCCCCACCAGGTCAGCCAGAGTGCTCTCAATCTGGTGCAGGCAGCGTTCATAGCTCACATGAACAATCCTGCACACCATGACTGGCAGTTGGTCCTGGGTGACTGCAGCACCTCCACCACCTCTCACAGGGGGAGGCCAGGCCCCATCCCCTGAGACAGTTCCACCCAACACCGCAGGTGGTGCAGGGGCAGCAGAGGGGGCACCACTGGCCTGGGTCCCAAGCATGCTAGGACCAGGTGTCATGGCCAGTTGAGGCAAGGTAGGTGGATCATCAGGAACTGGCCTACCCCAACATGCTGTGGTCATGGAGGTATAGCCATAAGTATAGGTTAGTTATTAACAAAACATTGTTAGTAATAGCATGGCAGATCATTGGAAATTACACAATTAACTATCAATGCAGATTATATGAAACACAACAATAAATAACAGAACAGTCAGTATAACAGCATGCCAGTAACTTTTACAGTATAAGGACAACACAGTAGGTAATTTAACAAGATATGTTAATATGCATCTGTTAGAATACATAACAATAATAACACATTCCCCAAAAAACAGTTAATGTAACAACATATGTTAATAGTAATCCATAACCAATGAATAACAGTAATAAATAAATGAAGATAGGGGGTGAGGAGAGAGAGAAAATCAGTCCGGTAGTAACATTGCAGCTTTCTTCCTTGACAACAGTACTACTATCTACTCTTCAGGCCTGTATTTTCATTTATGTCTACAGTGAGTACAAGTCTCCTGTATATGTTGTAGCACATACATACCTCTCAAGCTATATGCATAGGGCACTATGAGCCAAAAAGTAACAATTGTGGATACACACCTAAAAGGAACACTTGCAGATCAGATGGACCTATTTAACTACCAAAGTGTTCTGTGGGCTGAAATGGTGATACTGTGCAATCTGGGTACTCATTGCCATGGTATTCCTGTAACAGGTGGATTACTCACTATTAATTACATAGCATGAAACTGTGACACCTGACAGACATGTATGTGTACAGTACAGACACTAAACAGCAGTCATGCCTTGGTTAGTAGGCATGGGAATAGAACCCAAAGCAGTGACTATGATTGCAGCAACTTTTAACAGACACTCCAGGCATACAGCCATACCAGGATTGCACATATTATTTCTGACTGCACATTGCTGATTTTTCACATTCTTGCCAATGATTTTAACAATCTGGGAAATCTAAACACAAAGTTCTCTACTCATAATATGAGCTACCTCACCTATTTACCTGTAGTTCCTATAGAGAGAGTATTTGTGAGCATTACGTGACTGCTACTGTAATATTTAGTGCTATCTAGCACTGGATTAGAACCCTGGTCTGTGTGTGACAAAATGCAGTATATACAGAGCTACTATCCCCTAGCTGATTTTTAATTGACTGATATTTGCCTAGAGCTTACCTTACCTGGAACCAAATATGATCTGACAGTACTACTACAATGTTTTACTAGACTGCAGTGACAGTAGAACACACATGCATGAAATACAAGAATACCTCAGATAGTAGGTATACTATATATCAGTCTAACAATGCTGGAGTGCACACTTTATTGTTAGTGGGATGAAATATCTGTGAAATCAACAAACAATATCAAATCATGGAGTGGGCTACCTCAACCATATACCTTGCTTACCTGATGTTTGTGGATGACAGAGCATTACGTGAACAATATTGGCTTAGAGACAGCTTTGAATGGTACTATATGTGTTAAACAATACAGTTGGCAGCCATTAGATTTGCATTCTACAACTATTACATGGTTATACTTGACTGTAGCATCTTAACTTACAGCCTGAATGCATATAGCTCTACTGCATTGATTACAAGGCTACCCTAATGTACACCATTTTTCTTGGTGTTATTGGTATTGATTCATGTTTTATTACAGAAGAGTTGGCATTATTCATTTCTTGCAAAACAGCTCTAATTCTACAAGTATTGTACTGCAGACTTTATTGTATATACTTGACTGCAGTTACTGGTATTGTTTCATGTTTTTATTACACAACAGTTGGCATTATTCATTTCTTGTAATACAGCTCTAATTCCACATTTATTGCATTACAGACTTTATTGTATATACTTTAATGCAGTTAGTGGTATTGTTTCATATTTTTATTGCACAATAGTTGGCGTTATTCATATCCTGCAATACAGCTCTAATTCCACATTTATTGCATTACAGACTTTATTGTATATACTTTAATGCAGTTAATACTTTACCCTTTCTTGCTTATTTCAATACAGTTAGCATAATACATCCATACTCACCATACTCATGGTGCAACCTGACCAGGCATGTGGTGTGCGACTCGACATTGCAAGCCCTCTCTTCTGCAGCTGTTGGGAGAGAAGCATACCATTATGCATACCACTTTTTTTCAGATATTCAGATTAGATATTAGTGAAACAGAGGTACAATTACTTACATACTTGTGAGGCATTCCCTGCCCAAGCTTCTTGGACCCAGGTGTCCAAGAGATCCCTCTTTCAATGTTTCAGGTTGTCATGGTGGTGATGATACTGCTCACCTGTGAGGGGAATGCCAGTAACACTGGTGAGTTCACTGGCCAGCTGGTCCCAGGCTTCCGCCATACACTCCAAGCTCTAGAAACCTCTCTGCAGCAGCCAGTCATCATGGTTTTTAACTGGAAGTCCAACCATGACCTTGGACTCCAGAATGGCCCAACACTGTGCCTGAAAGCATGCACCTTCACCAACACCAGCCATAGCACCCTTCAGAGAAAGAACTCCAACAGATTCTCTGTATTCCCACCTATTGGGCTTAATGTAGGTTGTTTTCCCACCCTTACATGTTATTGGGCAACATTCAAAAAAGCATCGCATTGCATAGCACTGTGCAAACCAGCACAGCTGAGCTGAGAAGTCTGAAAACTCACAGAACCATGATCTTAGCAGAGTTTAGCAGCATGCAAACTAGCCAAGCAAAGCTGAGCAGTGCACAGACATTGACAGCTATTATTATGTTTATGCAGGTCTTAGTAGGTCTCAGCAGAACTTAGCAGAGTGCAGTGGAGCCATATTTTAAATTAGTCTGCAAAATGTGTATATTAAATTTAAATACTTATTTTTGTCTTCCATGTATTCAAACCCTGGACTTACTTCACATGGAGCTCTGACTCTACCCGTTATGCTACGTGGATATGCAGGCATCAGGTATACCTTTACATATAACACTGATCTACTTATAAGCTGTGCTGTGCACCATACCGCGCTGGGCAAACATGCTCAGATATGCTTAAACATACATTTAAACAAATTATTAAATACATCTGGTATCTATTTCTGGCAGTTGTCTGCTATCTTATTTGTGTGCACCGCTTAGCATTGCTGTGCTCCATGCCATGCAAACATGCTTTTTTATTAAAAATAAAAACAAACTTAACATCACACAAAAGGATAGTCTGGGGAGTCTCTTACTCATCTGTGGACATGGTAAGCACTACACCTTTTTCTACACTGATTCAGTACACATGTTCCTCAGCTCTCCCTCAGCAATGCACTATCATTAATATGCATGGCATGCTGCCAAGGGGGAGACATGTACACAGACAAGGTAACATTGTATATAGGCTCTACACTATGCCTATGAAGATTTTTTTAAATCCAGGGGTATGATTTGATAGTGATTACTGAAGCATGAAATAGAGAAGGTGTGCAATTACCTGGATACCAGGTATTTATGTCTTTAAGGAAAAATAGATCAGGATGTAGAGTGGCAGGCAGTATTTGCTGCACAATGGATGAAAATCAGGGGGTTAGAAGTTGTCCATAGTTTGGAGCTATTATTTCTGAATGTAGAAGTTAATGGGGTAGGTTTCCCTTTCTTTTTGTTAGTAAGTTATAAAAGTTAGGCCTTCACTAATGAAGAGCAGTTTTTCTACATGGAACATTTAGGTAAAATTATTATATATGCTAAGTTAATAATCGTAGACAATTTCAAATTTCCAAAGATTAATTGGATTGATAAAACAGCAGGGTCTATGCTGGAGAATGAATTTTATGATTTATGTTTGTTTCATAACCTAAATCATATGATAACATTCTCCACTGGACAAACAACATTCTCAATCTTTTTCTAACATCCCACACATGAGAGTTAAGGTGAATCGTTTATGCCCATTAGGGAACTGAATTGGTGTAAGAAAGTTATAACCAGTAGATAAGTGAGGTTTATACCCCTAGGATGGAATATAAAGCACAGCAATTTTTTAAACAAGAAGAAGAAGGAGAAGTAAAAATTTAGATTATAAAAGAAGCATAACAGCAAAAGCATAACAAGAGCATATAATTTAGTAACTAGGAGACTGAAAGCCTCACTAAGCTTAGCTAAAACTAGATTTGAAAGGAAGTTGTTGAATACATGCTCTACAAAGAAATTGTATTCATACATCAGACCAATAGTTATTGATGGTGAGGTTATGTACACTGGAGTGGAATTGGCAAACGTGTTTAATAAGTATTACTAGATAAGGTTCCTGAACACATCAACACTTTTGAAGTAAGTCACTTGAGGCTACAATCAAGTGTGTTTCATTTTCAATCTGAATACTGTGAGGAACTTGTTGTGTCATACCAAACAGGATAGTGGAATGGTACCTGATAATATACTTTGGTGCTTTTGGGTTTATTGTATTAAATTCATATATCTGCCACAATTACACTTCTTTTCAATAACCTTTTGCATTCTGGCATGGTGCCAGATAGTTGGAAACTTGCTGATGGTATCCCAATTAACAAGGCTGGGGTTAAATGACAACATCAATAACTATAGAGCTATTAGCTTAATCTAATTGGTGGGTAAAAGTTTTGAAAAGCATTTAGTAAAAATTTTAAATCAAGGCATACAGGGACATTTAATCGCTTTTACTCAAAAATGGGTTTATAAAATTCAGGCCAACATTTACCAATCTAATAAAATTTTATAACACTCTGTCTAAAGGATTTGATATGAATATGTCTGTTTTGGTGTATCTGGATTTGTTGGAAGCTTCTGTCAGCATACCACATTCTGCCATCTTGGATGCTATGCATAAGCATATGGTTAATCCTTATATTATGTGATGGATACCAAACTGGTTGAGTTGAAGATTAAGAAGATTAAGAAAAGGAAATTTTATATCTAAATGGATGGATGTTAATGAAAGTGTCCCTCAGGGTTCAGTCCTTGGACGTATATTGTACAATTTTTTTTCACTTATATCGACTACGTCTAAAGGATGTATAGCTATGTATGCAGATAATAAGAAAATAGGATGTGTGGTTATTAACTCAGAAGATGTCAACTGTTTGAATTATTATTCACATCAAGTAGATTTATGGTTAAATCAAACTTGACTGTAGGTTAAGAAGGGTAAGTGTGTTATTCTTTGGGAATCCCAAGGTAGAACTAAAACTGAACTTAGGATCTACTAGGTTGCAAAACTTAACAGAATGCAAGGACTTAGAAATTACTGACTGTAACAGTTTTAAACTTAGATTAAAAGTTAAAGCTAAAGCATTGAAAGTAACTGGATTAATTTTCATGAACATTACCACATGTACCAAAGAATTTCTTATGAAAATGTTTACATCATATGTCTTCCCCATCATTGAGTGAAACATGTTGTTTTGTCATTCTGATAAGGGATATCAACAGTATTGAAGGGTATACAATGAAAATGTACTAAAGGAATTGTTAGGTGTAGAGACATGTCATATCAAACAAGGCTGGAAAACCTTTGTGTCGTTACACTTAGTTATAGGTACTTGAGGGGAAAATTATGTTTAGCTTATAAAAGACTATAGAATTGAATTATTGAACCCATGTTAAACAACTAGAGGTACAGGTTATACCTACATAATTGATAAGAATAGGACAACATTAAGAGCAAGTTATTTAGTGCAGTCAATGCTACACTATAGAAAAAAGTTCTATTTCATATTCATCAATCATCTTCTGTACATTTTAAAAAATAAGTTGGATTTTTGGATGGGTCCTAGAGTACATACATTTATTATTGAGTCTGCTTTCTGATTGGCCTGTGGCCTTTTCACAAGTGTTAATGAACCATTGAACTATTGAGCTATTGAACTAATTTGTGACCATCATCTGCTAGCATAATTGGTTTCTATGAAGCATGCCTTTGCTGAACTTATTTGTGGACAAGCAGCTAGACTTTACACATTCATGTAATAACTATGAATACCACACTAAGTGACATAACTCTCACTCTTAGTGTATTACTGCTGCTTCATTATGTAATAACTATGAATACCACACTAAATGACATAACTCCCACTCTTCGTGTATTACTGCTGCTTTGTTATGTAATAACTATGACTACCACCCTAAATGATATGATTCCCACTCCATTTAGGGCATTACTGCTGCTTCATTATGTAATAACTATGAATACCACCCTAAATTACATAGCTCCCACTCTGTTTAGTGCATTACTGCTGCTTCATTATGTAATAACTGTGAATACCACCCTAAATGACATACCTCCCACTCTGCTTAGTGCATTACTGCTGCTTCATTATGTAATAACTATGAATATCACACTAAATTACATAGCTCTCACTTAGTTTAGTGCATTACTGCTGCTTCATTATGTAATAACTATGAATACCACCCTGTATGACATAACTCCCACTCCGTTTAGTGCATTACTGCTGCTTCATTATGTAATAACTCGGAATACTACCCTAAATGACATAGCTTCCACTCTGTTTAGTGCATTACTGCTGCTTCATTATGTAATTACTATGAATACCACCCTAAATGATATAACTCCCACTCTGTTTAGTGTATTACTGCAGCTTCATTACAAACCACAGAGTATATACATGACTGTGTCTCATGCAGGGTTTTTTTTTAAAGATTATGGCCTGTGACACATTAAAATAACAAGTTCTTTTGGAAGTAAGATCTGTGCATCAACATTTTCAACAGTATGGTAATTCTTAGTAAGACTACGGTGGTGGTGCTGCTGTAGCATTGTCACCTCACAGTAAGACGTTGTCTTGTTCGATTCTCAGCTAGAGCGTCTTCTGTGTGGAGGCATGTGTGAATGGGCGTATCTTCGTTGAAGGTTGTGTGTCAGGGCCAGCAACTCGGCATGTAAAAATCTACTGCCAATCATTAGCGGACCGGAGTTCTGCTGTGGTGACCCCTAACCGGGAAAAGCCGAAAGATACAACTACATGGTAATTCTTAGTAAGAGAACAAGAATATCTATGTAGTTGGTACTAATTCATTACTCGTGACTGAATGCACATTCACAGCCATTCACCAATGATCTCTGCCTCTTTTTCCATCTATAAGTAGCCCCTGAGGTATTTAACTGAAATGTAATGCTTGGAGCTCATAGAAACGTGTTCAGCATTCACTGTTATCATCAGCTACTCATGTTTTGAGTTTTATCTTAAACACTTTTTATTAGTATTGATATTTACAGACACTACCAGCCACACCTCTTCCATCATCAGAGTTACCGGTTTCTCCGTGTACTAATTTTGTAGCCAAAGAGCTATGATCTGAAACATTTCAGTTACAGTTATAGTACATCCTATGAGATTTCATATATTTATGTACCCTCATAATTGTTACCTTAGGAAAAAAACAGATCTATTACCATGTAGACTACATTTTATACAGACCTGCAATCCGTGTTATATATACACTACTCAGTGATAATCAGTTGAGTTATCTATGAGATGCATATTTGTACAGCAGGCCAATGCATCATTTATGTTTTTGGCTGGTATCTGGAATAATCAATCTACAGTACTGAGTATATCTAAGCAGCAACTGTGAAGGCGCATTCCTGGCTGACTGTGTATCCATTTCTTGTTTCGCTGTTCGCCACTTTAAAGGTTTCACTTCCTTGTGGAATAAGTTACTAAACTATTATGTCTTAAGTGGATGGAGCAGTTTTTGCATTATGTTTATGTAATTAGTTCCATAGATCAGCAATTTGGAAAATTGGAAACTCACCAGAAATTAATAATATTAGGAAATGCTGTGGAACATTTAACATTTTAAAATACAGTTTCATCAGCTGACCTTTTCTGTAGCAGTATATTTCTGCAGTTTATGAGGCTAGCATAAAATGTATCTGACCAAATGGTGCTGAGCCCTAAAGGCTGACAGATGGCATCCATCTGAGAAGGACAGATCATTTCACTCGCATCTCATGCTGGGACTATGTGATCCTGAAAATAACATCCGTGTACTTCAAAGCGGTTGTACCTCTTCCATGTCTTTTTTGCTCCAGCAAAGACAGTCCTGCTTTGTCACAGAAGGCAGCATGCCATACATGCCATCTAAATCTTGAGTGAAATTCCTGTAAATGAAGATTAAAAAAAGCAACTTTGAAGTTAGCTGAGGTGAGCAAAGCAAAGGATGCATGTAACTTTTAAGACTGTAAATCAGCTACTGTTGCAAAGTCACTGACTGTTTAATTAACACTGTCACACGCAGCCAGCAGTAAAATGAGAGGGTCACTAAGGATATAATAAAGTGCACAGTTTCTCTGAGCATGTCAGTAAATATAACAGCTAGACTGTCCCATGTAAAAAATCTGTTAAATATATGTCTGCATTAAAGTTGATTTGAATGTTATTAAATATAAGCTAGATAAGATTATTTAAGCGGCCACTATACATTGCTGAGTTTTATAAAATTGATGTACAGATCAAATCAATCAGACTGGATAATACCACTTAAGTGTCTACATATTATTAGAGTGTACTATCAGGTCATTTGTTCTTCAGCCAGTCCTGAAATATGGAAACTGAATGGCTGAAAAAACAGACAATGTTGCTCTCAGAGTTGGTATATATATATATATATATATATATATATATATATATATATATATATATATATCTATACCTATATATATATATATATATATATATATATATATCTATACCTATATATATATATATATATATATATATATATATATATATATATATATATATGCACACTCACACACACACACACACACACACACACATATATATATATATATATATATATATATATATATATATATATATATATAAGTTCGGGGTTTGTCCCCCTGCAAAAAACAAATTTCAAGGAGAAGAGCAATGTTCGGTATTCAAACTTCCCCTACATGTTTTTGGCATGTTACCAGCTGATAACATTTCAATAGGGAGCCCTTTAGCTCTGGATCATATATCCTTGGCTATTAGTTGTGCTAAGTAGAAGGATTTTCTGACTGCAGTTGCCACATGATGATCAAAGAAGAAGAAAGATTTCAAGAAAGATTTTAACCCATGTACTTAAATCACTGACTATGTTTTCATTTAGCAGTGGAGTACTGTCTATCCTATAGGTTGAGTAAAGAGATTGTTTGACAAATGAGATAGTGCTACATGTTTTCACATTTAATTTCAACCTATTTTCAGTATGTCAGGTATTAACTAGGACAAGTTCTTCCTGAAGGGTATAATTGTCAAAAGGGATCATTACAGTAATTACAGTCATGTGCAAACTTAGTTAACCAGAGGTTCTGTTTTTCATTTTAAGGATTCAAAAAATAAATGCCAAAAAGGAAGGGTCCCAGTACCGATCCTTAGAAAACTCCAATAGTTACTATCATACTTTAGAAACAGGCATCTGTCATATGAACTGTGTGGGTTCTTTTTGTTAGTATTCTCTACATCTTAATACATAATTATCTACAGTTAAAACATTCACCTCAGTTATAGTACCTACATAGGGTATGGTGTCAAAAGCCATGGTTAGGTCAACATGTACTCTATGAATAGCATAACCACTCTCAACAGTTGGCAAGGAGGATTATGGCTGTGAGATGTTATTAAGCTACTTGCTTGTGGTTCAGGGTTTGATTCCTTCAGCCTGCAAGTCACTTAATATGACTTATTAATAGTCTGCTAGACTGCAGCCCCTTCCCTGAACCTATGTATGCTAATACTGAGACCAACATTGTATGTTTTTTCAGCTATTCAGTCTCCAGAATTCTAGACTAACTGAAGATCAAAATGGCATGATAGTATGCTCTAATAATATCCAGAAACAGTCTATGTGACCCTCTTGAAGATGTTAACTAGATTTAATAGACAGAAACTGTTGATGGTCTAGCCTAATGCATGAACAAATGATCAATGCTGTACATAAATAGCACTCGTTTGACATAATATATTTTACAACCATTAGCTAAGATGTTTAGAGCCGGCACAATTTTTATTTTGCTAGACAGTCTGAGAAAAATGGAAATGAAACTAAATGTTCTTAGAGTTAAATAAAACTGCAGAAAAACAGACTTAAACAATATATTGGTATGCTAAGTAGTATCAGATTTTCCTACACAGAAAATCTGCAGAATCCTCTGAGCATTGTGACTCAGTATTTTGTGGCCCACACTTATGAGAGTCGGTCAGGCTTTTGCTCCTAAATGGAAAACAAAACAAGAATGAAGGAAAATCCCTTGCATGGCAGAAATGAAAGGCTGCATGAGAAATCTGTCACCTAATTAATGCACTTTACAAGCTGTCAGTGACTTGAAATGGTGTCACTGCCACACTGAAAACAAATTGCAAAAAACGTCAGTGCCCATTTGGGCCAGTAATGAGACTATCTGATACCCACATTGATTGCAAGTACACATTGTACAACTTCAGCAACAGTATAATAAAGAAAACAGATCATGCGGTTCTGCATTCCACAGGTTACATCTCAATATGCCAATGATTAGTAACAGCTCCGTGTAACATGTATACAATATATGTATAGATATATATGCATATGATACGTATTACATTCTTGTCACATACCGCTGTCATTTAATAAAATGGCTCCTAGGAAAAGATAAATGATAACAGGCAGTGAACTACACATGGCCCATTAAAAATTAGAGTCACTGACCCTCATATATGTAAGATGTAATGGTTAGAGAAAAACATGGCAGCAAGTGATCTGATTAAGTATAACCGCTGTAATAATGCCCCCATTTTATTTTGTTAGAAGTATTCATTCTGGTGCAGGCACATGTATTAGAAGTAATGAAAACTATCACATCTATTATAGAACCATATAATTATGTATGTATACACACAGACATGTTCATATACAAGTATATTACTTAATTATGAATTTTCAAAACAGAGAATGTAAAATAAATGTTTAAAAATATTGACCACACAAATGGTTGAAAAAAATGTTTTTGCATGGGGGCAAATTCCTTGCTCACCCTGCAGCCACACACCTCCTGCTACTTAAATATACCAACTCTGAGATCTTACAATAGTGGGGAAGGGGACACGTGTCCCTTCTTCACTGTTGTACAATCTCAGACTTAAACACAGCAGAACAGGTAACATACAGTTGAATCAAAAGCAATGTGGCTTAAAATATAACAAATTGCTTTTTGATCATGTGAATAGCCAAATAAACATATTTTACTCACACATATCCCATCTCCAGTGTTGCACAACAATGAGGAAAATGTGTATACCCTTCTCTGGTATAACTTTAGTTTTGTCAAAATGTAGTGTTTAGCTATTTTTATGCTGCTGTAGTATCTTCTGTAGTCCCCAGAAGACAGCACCACTCAATAGGGCTGGTCCACATTAACCAAAGTTTGTCTGAAGAAAGCATTTCCACTGGCTAGGATAGGTCCCACATCAATGAGTTTGAAATATGTGTAGTCCTGCTGCATTGGGTTAACTAATGATCTGATATGTCCATGGTGTCATGTTGAATTTGCTTTGTTTTCAGATCATTGAACTGATTGAGGAAGTTTGGGCCTTCACAGGTGATTTAAGTGAGGTGCAGAATGCAGAAGGTGGAGACCAGACTTAGCTGCCAGGTTTTATTTTAAAAGGACTGGTTTTAAATTATTTGGTTGGAGTGATCCAAATTGAGTGGGAAACTGCTGATGGTGTTGGGGACGGAACAGTGACTGTGATGGTGTGGATGGTTTGGTTTGTTGGAAGATCACTAAACTGGTTGTGGCCATTCAGGCCTTCAGGTAGCAGCAGTTGTTACAAATGCATTAGTAGTTGCCTGATTTTTGTCTGCCAGGTTTTTGTTTTGCATCAAACTTGGGTCTGTGGTGTTGGAAGGGACTGAACTGGACTTAGGATATGCTGGTGTTGGAGAGGGGAAATGGTGGAGATGTGGATAGAGTGGACTGCTGGAGATCACACATGATAGTTAAAGCTTTATGCCTTCTGTGCTTTCTGTACCTTCATTTGTAACTGTTGTCACTGTTGTTGTATATGTGTTTTTGCTTCTGTGCTGCTGTGTTTTTCTGTTTGTACATGAGCTTGGAGAAATGCAGTTTCATTCAGTTGTGCATTTATGTATGGACTATGGACTGAATGACAATAAAGTTACGTGTGTCTGTTCATCCTACTGAAGGGATGATTCAGTTGCTGTTATACATCAAGAGTGGCACTGTAATACAATCCTGAAATCTACAGCAAAGTTTTTGTTGTGTGTGCAGTGCTGTACAATATGACATTGTTCAAGTAGTTGGACTGACAGGTTCATATCTTGGCAGGATCTTCCATGTTGATCTGATAGACAACAGAAAGACATGGTGGAGAGTCAGGTGAGGAATACGTAGCAGCTGTAGTATAGCCAATGCAGAGGTGGACATAGTATATTGCAGCATTTGCAAAGAGACAGCATCTATTCCACAACTATGGGCCATGTGACAGACTGCACAGAATAAAATGATGCAAGCATTGTCACATCTAGTCTGTGCAGGGCAGTGCATGCACTGGCATTGCTGTGTATCAGATATAACCATACCTGCACATGAAAGGGGTGGGCAGGGCACAATCATCATCACATTTTACAGATGGATGGGTACACTGTGACAAGTGACAGTAACACTATTAGATACAGTAGTGCCATGGAAATATATTCTGGGAAGTTGTAGGAAATAAGAGATCACATCCTTAAGTTTTGGGATCAAACTGCTATGACATGGCTATTGGCAGTGTCCACTGTGTTGGCTTGCATTGTCAGAGTTTGATGTGGTCCATGGCTGGGAAGGTAGAAGTATGCTATCGTGACTGTACACCCTGACAAGGCATATCATGCACTGATTATATAGAGCACAGTTGCCATGAAGTTGAAGTGGTAGTCTCTTTGTCCACAGATGACAAGAAGGGGTTGGAACTGTGTGTGTGTGTGTGTGTGTGTGTGTGTGTGTGTGTGTGTGTGTGTGTGTGTGTGTGTGTGTGTGCGCGTGTGCGCGTGTGCGCGTGTGCGCGTGTGTGTGTGTGTGTGTGTGTGTGTGTACACACAGCTACAGCTGAAACTAGTTGATTTTCAAAATAAAACCACATAAGGTAAAAAAGGTAGAGACCTACTAACATGGCCAGGTGCATAAACACAATGAATTTAATAAAAAAACTTCCATTAAAACATAAAAAGCAAATAAAACAACAAATGATATAAGCGCTTTCGTACTATTGAATAATGTTTCATCAGATCCATTGAAATTAGTAGTAAATATTCATTGAAATGAAATAAAAAAAGCAACCAATCACATATCTAAACATTCACACCCCCCTAATTACTATTCACAAAATTCGTCCAGCAAAGCCCAGTAGAGACTTGAATCAGGAGAATGTCATCAGCCATGATCTAGATGATGTCCATTACTTCGAGCTGCAGGCTATATACCCACAGAAGACAGTGAAGTTGTCTCACTCCAACATTCTTAACAGTCTGAGTTCGGACAGTCTGTATCTGACCGCCACACATCCTGACAGTCCTAAAAACATGGAAAGTATTGGCTCTGGAAGCAGATCATAGGTCATTTTGTTATAATGTATCACATGGAGGGATGGAAGGGGGTACATTTGCCACCAGTAACCTCAGCAGCATTATCTGTTCCTTGTCTCTCTACTCCACTTCTCTGTGCACTTGTTTCATCTTGGAATATGTGGGTCACTCAGCATTTACACAATGCCATTAGTAGCACCTGACTGTGTCTAGGTTGCTGACCTATACATCTGCTGACTAATGCCAAGTGTCACAGTCATATCAAGGATGGTCCTACAGACATGGTGCTTCCTAACCACCTGCTCACATCTGTCCTCTATGATGATTATGTGCATGTTGGATGAGATGTATATTTTAGATGCTGTGTGCATTTGAAACAGATTCAGCCCACAAGGGGCTCTCAGGTAGAATGTTTCCATAATGCCCATGTGCAGTTATGTGTAAAACCTGTACCTGCACAGGGTCCTTCATTATGGTACATATGGGTGACACCTCCTCTTTTAGTGTCACAGGCAGTGCCACTGTGTCATCAGACCATGCCACTTGCATGTTATCATCATTGTGAGCCACCAGTATCTTGGTGACATCATCTCTAGGTTATCTGGTTGTGCTGCATGCTCTGTAATTCATCTACAAGAATGACATATTGCTCTTCTTAGTTTATAAATGTAACAACTGGTACTTGTATGATCTCATGCTATCTTGTGATCTCTTATTACTGTATATATTGGATGTGATATTTTCAGTGCCATCCTTCATATTTCTGTATGTTGATTTGCGTTAAACTTTATATTACTGTACCTTTGTATCTCTCAAAATTTACTGAATGTCGAGTGTACTTTCCCTTTGGTCTGAGTTGTGATTGAAAAGGGTTCTTAGACCAGACTGCTTATCTGGTTGACAAATTTAAATAAATAAATAAACAAATAAACAGCAATGGAAGCAGGAACATACAGGACAACATTGTCTTTCCACAAATATGCCCCTTTAGCCACTCTTGGCATGCATAGATCTACACACTAAAATATAGCATACTGGTCCCCTGTCTAAGAGTGTTAACATTTCTCATGACTTAGGGGCTTGGAGCAAACACTGCAATGTAAATATTTGTTCAGCTGCTTCTTTTTCCTTTGCTCCTCTTACTTCTCTACCGCTGCCTGCGAAGATATTCTTGTCCGTCAGATGGAGTCGCTCAACCAGCACAGGAAGGAAGAGAAGAAAGGTGTATAATTAACGCACTTCTCTGCACAGAGACAAGACTTGGGTGAAACGGGCTACTTAGTCCACAATATTTTGTTTTATACTCTAACTAATGAACAGAAACATTTCTTGAATAAAGCCTTATCCTTTGTTCCTACCACAGGATCTGATGTTAGGGATGTTATTATGGATCTCAGCTATTTGCTCACAAAGTTATGTTGGGCTGCCTTTTTCAATGTCAGTTCTTTTAGCACAGAGTCCTCTGTTAATTATCCAGGAATGACTAGTACTTTTAATTCTCATTTGAACTCAGCATTGGAGGCTTTTTTGAAGGTGTGTGAAGATGATATTTACTCCATCTTTAATGAACCAACTGTTCATAAGTTTTATAATTTGTCCTATTCTGAGTATAGACCTTTACAAGAATTATGAAATCAAAGCAACATACATATGCAACTGGCCGATAAAGGAGGAGGCATTGTTGTTATGGACAAGAGCATCTATGTTTCTAGCATGAAAGACCTTTTGTCAGACACTCTGACTTATTGTAAAATTAATAAGACATAGATGCTCACTGTTATTAACAGAGTGCATAAATTTGTATGACCTGCTGATGTATGGACTTATTGACTATGGTCTGTATAATTATCTCCTAGTTGGTGAACCTGTGATTCCAGTTATACATGGCCTGCCAAAGCAAAGACCCTCAAAGACCTCCTATGTGCCCCATGGTCTCTGGGTGTGGCTGGCTAAATGAGCCCCTTTCTTCATATTTTGAGAGCAAATTTAAACTTATATTAACTCAAGCATCAGCTGTCTTGAAGGATACTGAGCATTTACTTACTACGCTATATGAAAGTGCATCTCATTATTATCTTGTTACTTTAGATGTTCAAACTTTATTTACAGTCATACCTAATGTAGAAGGTGTTGACTTGTAAAGATTGCTTTTGACACATCATAGTAATTACTCTCAGAATACTATTACTGTTAATTTGCTCTCTCTTGGAATTAATACTTGTGTTCAACGTGTTATTTTTGAAGGTGAATTCTACCTACATAATCTTTTGTAGCAATGGGGATACCCTGTGCCAATAGCTATGCTAATTTGGCTTTGGCACAGTGGGAAAAGGATACCATTTTCACAGATAATATATATATCATGTATATATTAAATATTATGGTAGATTCATTGATGACTTGTTTATAGTATGGAATGGTCCTCAAGGAGCCCTGTGTGAGTTTGTATGATATCTGGAGAGTAGTACAAACTTCATGAAATTCACCTTGAATTATTCTTTGGAAAGGATTGATTTTCTAGATGTAACAATTAGTAAAAATGGTACTGGAGGCCTGAATACAATGCTATTCAGGAAACCTTGCTGGAAGAATGGGCTGCTACATCGTAGGACCATGCATCCCGGACATATCTATGCCAACATAGTGAAGTGTCAGTCTATGCATGTTTCTAGGTTACACAATGATGATGAAATGTTTGAAACAGCACTTTGTAATCTTTTTAGTGACTTCACTAACAGAGGTTATACCACCAATGATTTGCATGAGCATGCAGATGTTATTAGAAAGGATAGGAAGGCTAGAGCAGCCTTTTACTATTCACCTCAGACGAGGAAACCTAGTAAGCCTTCTGCAGTGGCTACTACCTCTGTCTCTAAACTTATTTTTAGATACTCTAACAATGTTAGTTTATTTTGTGATATTATAAGGAAGAATTGGCCTATTCTCCTATCCAATGAGAAGGTAAAAGCTGTAGTGGGTTCCAAACCTAGTTTTATCTTCAGGAATAATTTATCCTAAAATGTCTTCTCTGCTATGTGAGTCAGAAATGTGGACATAGCCCCACTTCTGGTAGACTAGGAACCTTTCCATGTCGGAATTGTAAGGCTTGTAATTTTGTTAGCTTGCAGAAATGCTTTGTTCATCTTGTAACTGTACATACATTTGAACCATGCTGTTATGCAGGCTGCAGCAGTTCAGTTGTGATTTACTTAGCATTATGTCAGGATTGCTCACATTTTTATGTTGAGAAAACCAGCAGACAACTAAGAAAGCATATTTTGGAACACCAAGGTGATATATGTAGAAAGTCTGATTGCAATGCTTTAGCAAAACATGCTATTATTTTTTTCAGGTCATGATAATTTTTCTTTTTTGGTTTTACAAATTATACATGACAATGTTAGAGATGGTGATTTTGATAACATGATAGAGGAAGCTGAAACTAAATGAATTATTTCACTACAGGCGCACAGAACATCTGGTCTTAACATCACTGTCCCTTTAAAACCTATTTTAAAGAGCATCAATTATCACACATCAAATTTTGTTTGGTACTCACCAATGGTAGTGTAGGATGTTTTAATGCTTCTTTATATAAGGTACATTTTAATGTGTTTTTATGATCTTATGAAGTGGTAGTTCTGCAAAAGTGCTTACCTGTAATAAAGAATTATATGTGAGCTTGTTTTGGTGTGGTCTAGCTATTTTTTTACTTTGATGACATAAATGACCTAATGCAATGCTATACAGACCTGATTTGATGCTGTAGGTTAGGGGGAGACAAATAAAGATATACTGTAAGCTTTTGTTTCTGGTACTATTGCATTCTGGTATATTCAGCTGTTTTACATGGGTATGCTTACATTTCATCGAGGCATGTTCTTCCATGCAGGCTTTCATCAACTTTTTTTAGATTGCAGCCATTTAGTTGGACTGAGTGAGCTAGCAGTCCACTTTCAGTGTTTATTTAACTTTCCTGTGCAGACATGGAGTTAGTCTATAAAAGTCTATAAAAGTGAAGGTGATATCGGTAAACTAAGCCCCCCAAAAGAGGGGTGAAGTGACTCTCACTGATAAAGTGTAACTCAGAGTTGTGTATCTCAACCAATCATAGGTAAACTGTTTTACACTTATACTTAGGACTGTATACTTTGTTTTTCGGTGGCAGGGGAGCACGGAATGAACATAGATGGATACTATAGAAGTCAGGGAAACTTTAACAACAGTGTGGTGTGTATTAAGTGTACGCCAGCCCACTGTACAACTCCCATTTTACTGCTAGCATGAATTTGTACTTATTTTTTTCTATTGTGCATGCATCCAGATATGAAAAAGAAAATGAGGACATGTTCACCTTAGGTCTGAGCCATCCCAAGTCTCTAACACTGGATCTCCAATCAACAGCAAGGTTAACCCTTAGCAGATAAATCTGGGTGATTCATCGGTGCCCTTTGTGGCTGCTTCTCAGGGGGGAGGCAAAGGCTCCTATTCTGAAAGTCATCCTATGGATTTGTCCTGGTCATCCAGTGTCAGTTTTGGAGGCTGATGGTGGCCAAGGTACACCGCCAACAAGATACCAACCTCAGCAATGTGGAATAACTTCTGGCATGTATTATATAGTCATGTGACTAGCTGTCCCAACCCATTGTGTCATCAGAAGAATAACCAACCAATAGCATCCAGTAATGTAGCTAGGGTGGGGTGAGAAGGGCAACTGTCCTGGGTATAAAGTGTTGGAGAAGCAAGACCCTTCTGGATCTCTCTTTTATGCAATACCAGCTTTTAAAAGCCAGTATTACATTTGCAGTCAAACCTGAGTACTATATGTAAGTGGCTGATCTGGCTAATTACAATGAAGTACTTTTTTTCACTCTTCACTTGAAGAGTTGAACAGTTACTGTACTGATAATATCCTCTACAGAGACAAGGGATGCCTAACTTTGCTTAACTGTGGAATGTATAAAAATCAAAAACGGTCGTGGGTAAAAGCAAGATGCAAAAAGGAACCCAAACAAAATGAAAGAAAATGCACCGAGCTAGCACACTGAGAACGTTTATTGATAGACAAAACAGAAAACAAAAAATGGTGAGCACTTTCACAACATAAGTTGCTACATCAGACAATAGTAAAAGGCGTATACTCTATTTAAATAGTCATATATCCATTACTCAATAAACTAATTAGGGCTAGCAAGCTGTACAGAATCAAAATCAAAAGAAGCTTACCACAGTGAATCCTACAATAAAGGGACTTTACATGGTTTTCTGGACAACTGTTATACTATTTTAAAGGACACTAAGATGTTCTTGCAGTGGCTACATAATAGGATGGAGACGATAGATAGAGATGAGGAATTTGTTCTTGTGACTATGGACATAGAATCTCTGTTTACCAGTATACCAAATGTTTGCGGTGTTGATAGTATTAGAGATTTACTTACTGTTGTCTGATGAAGCAACTTTATGTTGTGAAAGCACTCACCATTTTTTGTTTTCTGTTTTGTCTATCAATAAATGTTCTCAGTGTGCTAGCTCAGTGCATTTTCTTTCATTTTGTTTAACTGTGGAATGGCCTGGTATCCAACCACTCCAGGACCATAATTTATCCTCATCATAATAGTTTCCTTTCCTTATGAGTCATTCCCAGTTTTTATTTACTGTCCACGTCTTTCAATCATTTGTTCACCCTCTAGATGTTGCGCCCATCCCTGTCAATGTGAGGCTGTGTTTTATGATTTTCTGTCTTCTGTGACTAACTGCCCGTTTCCTACACCTAGTCCATGACCTTCCCTATCTATCTTCCTGTTCCACTTTATATATATATATATATATATATATATATATATATATATATATATATATATATATATATATATATATATATCTGTGTGTGTGTGTGTGTGTGTGTGTGTGTGTGTGTGTGTGTGTGTGAAAATGATGACACCCAGGAGGCAGACACCATTTGGTCAGCAAAGACAGGTGGTTGACAGGTGTGTGAGACTGACAATCCCTGAGAAGGGCAATATTTCCTTTTCCTGGTGATTGTGTGATCTTGGAGTTAGTATATATAATTAGCAGGGTGCATGGAGGGAGAAGACCCACACATATGTATATCTATATAGCTATCTATCTTTCTCTCTCTCTCTATATATATATATATACTGTGGTCTGTCTGTTGGTTACCATGTTTCCCTTCTTGTGCAGGATTAACACAAGATTCAGCAATGCATGCTACATTGTGCACAAGAGCACACAGTGACTTGAAAATGTGGACCTACCTTGTTTGTGATGTGCACATCATGTCAGTTGCATGTCACATAGATCTGTTGTAACCTATGGGCAGCCTAGCACTATTACCCTTATTAACAATACTCTTCTCTTCGGTAACACAGTCCTTCAGTCAGACTGCCAGTGCTGTTTAACACCATAGTAAATGTTTAATTAGCTATGTAGCTCATCACACAGTGACCCCTGGAAAATGAATTCTGTGCAGCATTTGCCTTTGAATTCTGTCTGATGTTCATATATTTATATACTGGCTCTGAGGATGCATAACTCAGAATATAAGGAAAGCATTTATTTTTTATACAATTGTTATGCAGTCTTGTATTTTTTTATTGTTTATTTATTTGTTTACAGTTGGTTTTCCAGAATAGTCCATTGGGCCAAGAAGAACCCATTTTCAATGGAGTCCTGGGTAGCAAAGCTCCAAAAAAACAAATAAAATTACAAAGTTTTTGGTTACAGTAAGTAACAGAAATATTTGTAAAAAATAAAAACAAAATTACAATCAAAGTTTTGGTTACACTACCTACAGAAGTACAAGTAAAACAATGCATTATAAAAATAAAATTTCTGAGACAAAAAGTCAAAGTTGTGAATTTTGAGTAGATATTTACAAATGGATTGGTTCCTACTAAAGCAATGTATAAGATAGGAGATTGAGGTACCTGAGATGTCAGAGGTGTAGAGAGAAGAAGAGATTATGTGGGGTGGGAGCAGGAACATTCCCACTGATATATAAGGTGTGAGTGAAGTGAGTTTTTAAAGGAGGAGAGGTTTGTGGTGGTATGGATAGATGGTGGTAGGGAGTTCCATTGATGTGCAAGGCCAAAGGATAGGAGATTTTTGCCTGGAGGACGGGTAGATTTATACAGTTCTATTAGGTTTTGATTGTTAGATCTTAAAGAGTCTTTCAGGGAGGAGCATTTTAAAGGTTGAAGATAGGGAGGGACAGGGGGATGGGCTGAAAATGAGTTTGTGTGCATGAATACGTTGAATATAGGTGAGATAATTGACAGTTCTAACAAATTTAATTTGTGAAGGGCTACACAGTGATGGGTAGAAGCCTTGTGGTTTGTGGCAAATTTGGCAATTTTATTATAGCAAGAGGAGAGTTTTGTCTTAAGAGAGGATTGTAGGTTTGTTAGAAGTGTAGCACCATAAAGAAGAGATGGGATGAGAAATGTGGTAGAGAGAATGAACTTAGTAGAAGGAGTGAGGTAGCGATTGCGGCAGTAGAGCATACCAAGTTTCTGGTGGATTTTTTTTATATTTATTTGTAGGTGGGAGTTCAATTTGAGCTGGTCATCGATATGGACACCTAGTAGTTTGGCCTCAGATACTAATTCAAGAGATGTGTTGTTCTGGCTTTTGATGGAGAATGAGTTTTTATCTATACTGGATGTTTTATAAGGGGTAAATAACATTAGTTTAGTTTTTGAGGCATTTAGTGCTAGGTGATTGTCTAGGATCCATTGTTCAGTGGTAAAAAAAAGTGTCTTGTGTTAGCTTTATGAGTGTGGGGATGGAGGTGGCAGAACAGATTATAGTTGAATAATCGGCATATTGGATAAGTTTAGTGTTGGGGACTGAAATCATTTATGAATATATTAAAGAGGAGGGTACCCAGTATGGAACCCTGTGGGACACCAGTGGGGGTGTTGAGGAAGGAGGAGGTGGCTTTTCTCCATTTGACTGCTTGCTGTCTAGTTGAAAAGTAATTGTTAAACCAATTGAGAGAAGAAAGGAATAGGTTTAGATTAGAGAGTTTAGCTAGTAGAAGGTTGTGAGATATGGTATCGAAGGCCTTAGAGAGGTCAAGTAGGAGGGTGGACACAGTACAGCCAGAGTCATGGGCTTTGTTGACTATTTCCAGAAGGGAAAGAAGGGCAGTGGTAGTGCTGTGGCTGGGTCTAAATCCATGTTGTGTGGGAGTTAGTAAGTGATTGTCTATAAGATAGGGTAGAAGTTGTAGATGGATACATTTTTTCAAGAAGTTTAGAGATGGGAGATAGAATGGTGATAGGGCGGACGTTTATGATATTATTATTGTTGCCCCCTTTACACAGGGGTATGATGAAGGCCTTTTTCCATAGTTGGGGAACGTAACCTTTTTGGATTGAGTGGTTGATTAATATATAGATGGGAAAGGCAATGGCTTCAGCAGCTATGGTTAGAAAGTAAGAGGGAATGTTATCGGGGGCATTCGAGCATGGTTTTAGTTTTTGGAGCAGTTTTTTTATGATAAATATGGGTATAGGTTTTACAGAGAAATGAGGGAGTTGAGAGGTGAAGGTATTTGTGGGTGATAATGAAGGAGAGGCCTGGAGAGGGGATGTAGAAGTAGGCAGTGTAGTGTTGTTAGAGAAAGATGAGGTTAGTTTGGTAACTGAGATGATGAAAAAAGAGTTAAATTGAGTGGCCAGATCTATGACTAGTGTATTAGGGTCTGGACAAGGGTTTTCTTTTTTACCAGGATTAAGGAGAGTGGAGATACAATTCCAGAATTTTTGTGGATTTGTTTTATGGCTATTTTGTAGTGAGGTGAAATAAGGTTTTTGGTCAGTTATAATAAGCTTTTTGACTTTTTAAGTGTTTTGTATTCATTAAGGGTGGAGAGTAAATTATTTTTCTGGTGATGAACCCGGGCTTGATCTATAAGGCGCATGGCAGCTAGTCTATTTTTGGTTAGCCAAGGGGCAGTTTTGCTTTTTATTCTTTTAGATTTTAGGGGGTCATAGCTGTTTAAGAGGTTTAAGAAAGTTGTATTGAAGTAGGTAACAGCATTTTCTAGGGGTAAAGTTTTTAGAGGGCTCCAGTTTATTGATTTTAGGGAGTTAGAAAAGGTATTGGGATTGAAGTTTTTTCGGTAGCGAGTGGAGATATAGTTATTTTATGAGATAACTGTAAGGGGGAAGGAAGGCAGCAAGCAAATGTGGGGAGGTGTTCACTGAGGGAGTCAGGAAGTGTGCCATTATCAGAGAAATAATGAGGATGAGAGACTAAGATCCAGTCTAGGCTATTACCACTGGAGCAATTTTTGGAGGGTCTGGTTGTGGAGTTGATAAGTTGGGAGAAATTATAAAAGTTAATATGTAGTGGGTTTGTGAGGGACTGACTGGAGAATTTTTGTGGATTTGTTTTATGACTATTTTGTAGTAAGTAGAAATAAGTTTTTCAGTCAGTTATATATAGAGATTGAGGTTGTGGGAGCTTGTGGGTGTAGTCCTTTTATCAAAACATTTTGGCACCTATTCATTATACTGAATGTAATGGTGCTTTGTTTTGTGATTGAGGGACTTGTAGAAGTTGTCTGCGGTTTCATTAGTCGCTAATGTCTTTTAAATTTATCTAGACAGCTTTGTTGGCTTACAGGGATAAATCACTGACTACAACTCAGGTGATCAAAGTTCTAGTAGTAGCGCAGGAGTTTGCTAAAGCTGGCAGAGGAGATAGAAAGAGAAATAAAGCAGCTATCTTGCTCAGCTCTTTGGGGTTACAGGTGGGGGGGTGAATGTTCGGGCAAACACAAAGTGCACCAATTCACTGGTGAAACAGAGAAACAATGTGCTCCTCCTATGAGATGGAGCCCTCTGTGGCCTTACACCATTCATAGAAATAAGTAGTAGACCTAGCCTACATCCACTGCATTTCCTTTTGAGCACTTACTGGGCATGTGTAGCTTGCTTTCTTCCTTCTGTGCCAAATCTTCTTTACCAGGTTGTCTACTGTTTTTCTTGCACATGTGCCTAAATCACAGTAATCTGTTCTTATTGACCTTCTCTGCAATTGGAGATATTTGGGCTTCTGCTCTGATGTCCTCAGTTCTTCATCTGCCCCACAATGTGCATCCTATCACCCATAACAAACAAATAAACAAAACCTGTCCCACAGTGGCAGAAGTGAGTTCCAACTGAAAAGTAATCCAAAACACAGTAACACAATGGAACTCAACAACACCTCAAACTGTATAAAAAATAAATGTAATGGCAAAGCTTTCGAGACAAACTCTTTTTCAATGCTCATATGAACTTGTCTCGAAAGCTTTGTCATTAACTAAGTTTTTTATTCAGTTCGAGATGTCATCCATTTCAAACACTTCATCTCCATCACCTCCTACTTCTTCAACTGTCCTGTCTTCATTGCTCAGGTTTCTGTAACATACAGTTGTAATGGTCGCACCACTATTTTGTACATCTTATTTTTCAGCTTCTTTGGCATTTGTATATCACACACTATCCCTGACAGTTTGTGCCAGTTGGCTGAAGCCCCTCTGATTCTAGCTTTGATCTCCTCAGATTTCCCCTCTCCTCAACCACCCCTCCCAGACAGTTGCAGCTGTTAACCTGTTTCAATCTTTTCCCTTCTATCTCACTTTTCAGTTTCTGATTTCCCCCATTTACTGCCATTACCCTGTCTGATTTTTTTACTTTCATCCCATGTGCCTTTATTATTGCATTAAATTACCCAATTGTTTGTTGAAGCTCTTGTTCAGAATCTGTGTGTAATGTTACATCATCTGCATTCAGCAACTTTGTAGATCTGACCCCTTAGACTTGTTTGCTAATGTAGTCCATCAGAGTATGAGCAACAGTGGGCTCAGAGCTAAACCCTGATGCGCAGACACTGCTGCTGAGAACTCCCTCTGTGAGTCTGAACACTGTACCTTTGTCATTGGGTGCTTTTACAAAGCCTGGACTAATTCTACCAGTGTTTCCAGGACTTTGAACCATTGCAGAACTGCCTGGTTCAGTTTTCTTGACACCTTGTCATATATTGTTTTCAAGTCTAGGAATGTCCAGTTGGTCACTTTCCTATTCTCTAGCTTCTTATAAGTTATCTGTCTCACTGCAAACATCACGTCAGTAATGCTGCATTCTGATCTGAATCTGTGCCATTCATCTCTCATCTAACTTTCTTCTAATTTGCATGTCTGTTTATCAGTTACCCTCTCCAGGAGTTCTATGCAGTGCATCAGGAGTTTGGCACCTCTATGTGTTTGACACCTTTATACTGCCCGCAGTTCTGAATGTCCCATTTGCTTTTGTACACTGGCATAAGAATGCTTATTATTCTGTCATCTGGGATATACCTTTCTCTCCATACTGCCATGAGTGCCCTCAGGAGCCATTTCTCCCCTAACTGACCCAACACCTTGATCATAGCTGCTGCAACCTCATGTACTCCTTCTGCTTTCCCTCACCATAGACTATGCCTGGGGCAGTTCTGTGTAGTTTTCTCCATTCACTTTGTAAATGATGTTCTTAAGAAACAAGAGATTAGGATACTTTTTCTGTATCACATGTAAAGAAAATGTCTCTAGGCTGGTTTGAATTCTGCACTCTGACTTGGATAGTTCTTATGCTGTAAATAATATAACATGTCTGAATAAACATCACATTGTTAATTTGGCATACCATGGCAGAAATCCCAGTTAATAGTACTGGCTATCTACTTAAGAGAACAACATCTGTTTTGGTTTCCTGTTTGCCCAACTCTAGGCAAAAATGCATGGCTACTATTTTGAGGAATATATTTTTTGAATCCCACACAAACTACAAAGTGTTTAAATTGATTCTAAAGCAAAATGTTTTTTCTGTCCTTTGTCTGAAGACATGCCACAAAAGAGAAGTCTTTCCTGTTGTATAATTAGTATATTCTTAGTGCAGACTTGGGCTTCGTCACTATACTGCACACCATGCATCAAATAATTCTTTTAATTATCAAAGCATATGTTCACTGACTTGTAATTTGTATCATTACATAACCATTTATGGATAAATGGTTGAATTTTTTTTGTATGCTCTATTTCATTATTCTAGATCAGGCACTAGATAAATACATGAAATATTGGGAAGCATCAAAGAGCATAAACCTTATCATTAATCTGCTATGCTGGAGGCTGTGCAACGAGCAAAATCTTTAACATGATCGCATTCTTGCTCAAAGACATGAAAATTAAAAGGTTGACCTTTACAAGAAATAGAAGTGGAACTCACTAGAAATATGCAACAGTCTTTTCTGGTTAATTATAGAGAATGCTGTCAACTAAAGAAATGTAGCATAACAACAGACTGTTACTGCAATTCATTCATTTTGGCAGGTCTCCAAAACTTTTAACAAACATAATATGTACAGATATAGATATAGATATAGACAAACATACACACACACACACACACACACACACACACACACATATATATATATATATATATATATATATATATATATATATATATATATATACAATATTTTTGTCTGTAATGTGTGTGTGTGTATATATATATATATATGTGTGTGTGTGTGTGTGTGTGTGTGTGTGTTTGTGTATAACTACAGCGTTTAACAGTGTGACAAGTCTGGCAGCACACACACACGCACACACGCACGCACACATGCGCGCACATGCATGCACGCATCGACGCACGCGGCGCAGTGCACGCCAAGACGACGCCTGCGTGTATGCATACGCACACACGCGCAGACACACGCATGCACACACATGCACACGCACACACACACACATATATGTCCATGCATTTATAGGATCTGTATTTGATTATTGATGTCAGTATACATCAAATCTCAATATGGCAGAAGCAAAACTATCAAAAATGCCAAAACCTAACTAAATTAACAAAATACATTGTTTTTTTTTTCAGTGGGGAACTACCCACTGTGCTACTTTATAAATCCGAGACTGCATTACAGTAGGGTGAAGGACTAAATCTCCTCACCTCACCTCACTGTAGAGTAATTTCTGTGCACATGCATAACACCAGAGCACTACCAGACCTGTGCTAAACCACACCAAATGATAAAATGTGCACTCCCACAGTTCAGCTTCCACACATCTCACAAACACAGCATTGAAAGCAACACATTTCACTACTATAAACAGCAAAACATACCTCGTATCTAAATTCACATCTAGGTACACACACACACATTCACAACACCATCCGTACATACACTGCAGTGGCATTTCAAATATGCCCCATCCAATAAAGCACACCACAATACCAATTCAATCAACCTCACCTTGAAGCTACCTATTTCCACAAATATAATGTTCATGAAGTTCTGACAGTCCTTGGTCCTGCAGACTGAATTGGTATGAGATATGTCTCTTGTACTGTGCCCTGAGAAAAATCTATGCACTTGATGAAATAATAATCTTAAACTGTTTTTCTGAACTTCAGTGGGTTAGATATGACTGTTAGTAATGATAACCTGGAATGAGGAGAGAAAACAGTCAGGCCTGCAGCTTGAAACAAGAGGATGAATGCTTCTTTTGAGAGATCAGTTACTGCATTTTTATGCATGGAAATTTCTACTGATTGTGAAAAAAATAATTAGATATATTATTGAACTGCAATGAGAATAACTCTGTTAAAGTTACTAAAATGTTGGATGTAGGTGACCAGCCTTCTAGGAATCAAAGTTTTCTTAGTAGCAATTTAAAACGTATAAAGTGTTGTTTATGGAAGGCAATGACATATATATATATATATATATATATATATATATATATATATATATATATATATAGACAGATAGATAGCTATAGATATATATGTAGATTAAAGTGCTGAGTGCATGCTGATAGTGGTTGTGGGAACATATGCATATGAGAACAGATTAATCTCAAGTTCAACACTGAGATGCTCCTTCTGTCTTGCTTTCTTTCTAAGGAAATTGATGTCCATCCTGCTTACTGTGATGTAGTCAAAGAGAGAGGAATACACTATACTGCTGCCTAAGTATTAAAACACATCTTTTATTGATTACGTTTAAAAATCTCCTAGCACATTGGTGTGTGTCTTCTAGAGGTCGAGAGATAAACAAAACTGATGATGTAAACATATAAATATACAAAATATACAAAATAACTAAGAGTTAAGTATTCGAACATCAGCATTACAGTCTTATTTTTTTAAAATTCTAACAAGAAATTCCATCAGACACATCAAAAACAGGCAGGGCTAGCCACCTGGAGGTGTAAACCTTGGCTCAAGATGATTGTTACTGTTGAATTGACACCCCGGCCCCCATGTGCATAATGAAAAAAGGGTTTATGGATAGATGGATGGATCAAAAACATTTAAAGAATGGCAGCCATTATATGTCAACATTCAATCAACAGATTGATAAGTTCAATGTTTAAGAATATTTTAAATGCTAATTAATGTCACAACCTTTATCTTTTGGTCTGCACTGTTTCAAAACAATGGCATTAAAATAATGCTGACAATATTCTCCTTCAAGTAAGTGCTTTGTCATTAATTACATCCAAATGTTCTACATCCTAGGTATGTTCAAAAATTACTGGAGTTGTAAAACTTGAATGAAAATTTTGCCAGTACTAACATGCTTGACACTAATCTCGTTGACACTACAAACAGTCTACAAAAACATTATCAACTACAGATAAAATTTATCTGCACTAAAACAAAACTTTTCTTTGCAGGGGGCAAGCCACTTGCATTACCTAAATCTAAATATGTGTCCCCACCCTGTTGCCACTTGGTATACATATAAACTCCAACATCCCACAACAAAGGGGAAAGGGTAAAACTCCCTAACCCCACACTGTTGATGATGTTGCACTATGCTTGGTCCTGTAATATTTCCACACAATGAGCTGTGAGCTGACCAAAGCAGAGTGTTTATTCATAATTTGATCAAAATAATGTTCAACCATTTAAGAAATAATATATACTGTATATGTATTAATGGGACATTTAGACTTTCTGATTCAGTCTGAAAGTAACAGCTTACTCTCTTACATAAAAGTATATATCAATCAATATAATCTACAGTAAACTCTCAGTTAACTGGCACCCATGGGGATTGATAGATTCCAGGTAACTAGTTTCCGGTTGCTTGAAAGTTATTATTAAAATTAGGCCTGACTAATACTGTACCCTATACTATTTGTTTGGTTTGACATGTTCTCAGGTTCAGGAGAGAGGGAATTTATTCCTATCTTTCTTTTTTAAATGCTAAAACTCTAAAAACGTAAGATATGTTTCTGTGGGGGGAAAGCAGAAAGTGCAACACATGAAAATTGTACTGTATTTCTTCAATTTTGTGCCGATTGCTTGAGTTCTGCTTAACTGACAGTTTATTATACTGCAAACATCCCATGCTGACAAATATAATGTTTCTGGGAAATATCATTATCCTTAATGTTTGAGCAGCTCAAAGAGGGTCATTTTAAAATGGTTATATACCAGATGGGTGTCAGTGTTATCTACCTTTATAAATAAATCCTTATGTCTACTCTGAAACAATTCTTCTGTGTCAGATCAAATTACATCTACTTTCATACATGATACATCCCTAACATGCCTCATTAAAAATATAAATGAAAGCAAACAATGGCCATCTAAAAAGTTCCTTCCTATATAATTCTGTCCCTTGTCATCAATAAAAGATGGATTATAATAATATTTATACAACTCACATATTTCTATACAGCTTCCAATAAGTCCATTTAATTATAACTTCTCAAACATTTATAGAACCATAAAATTAAAGAATGTTAAAGATTAAAAGACAATTGGGTCTGCTGACTGTCACATCTTGACATTGTCCATCCTCAGATCATGCCCCCTTTTCCCAAGAGGGTAGAATAGTCAAACCGTGAGTGTATTTACTGATATCCATCCAACTGTCCAAGAATGATTCCCTTTGCAACTAGTTGTGCTGGGTAAAATGATTTTCTGACCACTGTTGTCTTGTGATATTCAAATAACAGGGAATTATCAACCCATGTGCTACAGTTTTTTACATTTACATTTTGAAGTGCGGTATCGTCTATGCTGTCAATGCCACTTGTTTTACATTAGAGGGGTTCCTTTGCACTCTAGGGGGTGGAGAGAGCTAAATTCAACCCATCAAAGGTGGGAACTACTGGTCAATAGCTTATTGTGTTTTTATCTGATTGGCCTGAGGGTTTTATAAAAGTATTTCATCCAGTTCGTATAAAAGAATTACATGTTTCTGTGATTGTGCTAATTTATTCAGTTTCCTTGTGCCTGGCCTGTGAATGCAAGACTTGGATTGCTTCTAAAAATCATCTGGCCTGCAAACCTAATATAAGTATATATTTTTTGCATTAGCTCTGTTTCAGTGATATTTAACACTTCTGTGTTGCATTTATTTATGTGGTTAAATTGATCACAGTTTTTCATCTTGCACTTGTTAAGAAAACTCTTGTCAATTTGTTACTTTACTGCTCTTAGGTTGCTTTAACAATATTCTGATATTTCCTAACCTTCTCTGATACTGCAAAAGCTATTCTGAGTGAGTCTGCAAAAATATTTACAAGTTTTGCAAAGTTTTTGTGTGTTATGAACATTTCTCAGGGTTAGTGAACTTATTTCCCAGGACTCCTGATATTGCGGGGATTCTTATTCTGTTGTAAAACATTTGTTACTGCAGTAAATCTCAAAGCCATTTTGTTTTATATTGGAGGAGTTCTTTTGTACTCTGGTGGGAACAGAGAGCTAAACTCAATATATACAAGGTGGAAGCTGTTTGTTGATAGCTTATTGTTTTTTTATCTGATTGGTCTGAGGGTTTTATAAAAGTCTTCTAGCCTGTTTGTATAAAATAATTACATTTTTCTGTGATTGTGCTCATTTATTCAATGATTCCCTGTACCTGGCCTGTGACTGCAAGACTTGGATTGCTTCTAAAATCTTCTGGCTTACAATGCTGATATAAGTATATTTTTTGCATTTATGTGCTGCATTTTTGATTTTGTTAAATTTATCACAGTTTTTCAGACTGCACTTATTAGGGAAACTATATCTGTTTGTTACTGTACTGCTCTTAGATTGTTTAACAATATTATGATATTTTCTAACCTCCTCTGATATTACTAAAGCTGTTCTGAGTTAGTCTGCCAAAATATTTCTAAGTTTTGCATAGTTATTGTGTGGTGTTAACATGTTTCAGGATTAGTGAACTTATTTCCAGGGATTCCTAATAGTGCAGGAACTCTTACTTCTGTTGTAAAACATTTGTTACTGCACTTGAGCTCAAATCCAGTTTGCTTTACATTGGAAGGGTTGTTTTGCACTCTTGTGAGAGCAGAGAGCTAAATTCAACCCACCCAAGATGGGAACTACTTGTTGATAAATTGTTGTATTTTTATCTTTTTGGCCTGAATGTTTTATAAAAGCCTTTCATCCTGCTTATATAAAAGAATTGCATGTTTCTGTGATTGTGTCATTTATTCAAAGCTTCCTTGTGCCTGGCCTGTGAATGCAATACTTCAATTGCTTCTAAAAGTCACCTGGCTTACAAAGCTGATATAAGTATATTTTTTGGCATTTGCTCTATTTCAGTGATATTTAACACTTCTTTGCTGCATGTATTTATTTGGTTGAATTAAACATAGTTTTCAGCCTGCACTTGTTAAGGAAACCCCATCTGCTTGTTACTGTACTGTTTTTAGATTCTTTTAACAATATTTTGCTATTTCCTAACCTGCCCTGACACTACAAAAGCTGTTATGAGTGAGTCTGTCAAAATATTTCTAAGTTTTTCTAAGTTTTTGTATGTTATGAACATTTTGCAGGTTAAGTGAACTTATTTTCAACGATTCCTCATATTGCAGGAATTCTTACTTCTATTGTAAAACATTTGTTACTGCACTTGAGCTCAAAGCCCATTTGTTTTACATTGGAAGGGTTCTTTTGTACAATGGTGGGAGCAGAGAGCTAAGTTCAACGCCTCCAAGGTGAGAACTACTGGTCAATAGCTTATTGTGTTTTTATCTGATTTTGCTGAGCGATTTATAAAAGTCTTTCATCTTGCTCATATAAAAAATTACACGTTTCTGATTGTGCTTATTTATTCAGAGCTTCCTTGTCTGGCCTTGACTGCAAGACTTGGATTACTTCTTAAATCATCCGGTCTACAAAGCTGATATAAGTATATTTTTTTGCATTTGCTCTCAGTGATATTTAACACTTCTGTGCTGCATTTATTTCTTTTATTAAATTTATCACAGTTTTTTACACTGCACTTATTAAGGAAACTCCATCTCTTTGTTACTTTACTGCTCTTAGGTTGTTTTAACAATATTCTGATATTTCCATCCTCCTCTTATACTGCAAAAGCTGTCCTGAGTAAGTCTGCCAGAATAATTATAAGTTTTTCAACATTTTTGCGTATTGTGAACATTTCTCAGGGTTAATGAACTTATTTCCAAGGATTCCTGATATTGCAGGAATTCTTACTTCTGTTGTAAAACATTTGTTATGCACTTGAGCTCAAACCCAGTTTGTTTTGCTTTGGAAGGGTTCTTTTGTACTCTGGTTGGAGCAGAGAGCTAAATTCAACCTATCAAAGGTGGGAACTATTGGTTGATAGCTTATTGTGTTTTTATCTGATTGGCATGAGGGTTTAACTTTATAAAAGTCTTTCATCCTGCTCATATAAAAGCCTTGCACAAACACAGTTCTCCATGCTTGCATATAAGCAAACCTCTCCAGGTTTGAAATCCTCTATAGGAAATGCTCTCAATAGTTTCCCATTTTTCACGGCTTTTTCAAGAGCTGCCAGTTTGTGCAACGAGTGGAACCACTGCATGTCATCTGATAGTATACTAATAAACAGTCTCACTTTGGCATTAAAGTGACTTTCACTTACTCTGGATTTAGAAATTGTTTCATTGCCTTACATAGCATAGGCTAGATTCAGACTTGCTGAATCTAGACTGTTTGGTATCACTGTGCTTTTAGATCAGCCATCATACATTAAGAGGACCGCCCTGCACCATTGTGGCAGAAGTGTGTAGCTCAGTACCTATACGAGTTAGCGATTGCTTGAGAAAGGCTCAGTTTGCTGCTTTCCCATTGGTAGTTATGTTAAACTGTTTAAATTTCCATATATATATATATATATATATATATATATATATATATATATATATATATATGCCTTTCATTTGCACAGGTTTGTGCTTAGTTTACCAGAGCTGCTCAACATTTGGAAACTTTAGCCAGAGGTCTGGAGTGCATATGTACTGAAATCCAAGGCATCCATTGAAATAAATTGAAAAAATTGTATATTTTAATCCAGCACTGCACTTTGTTAACTATATTTAATTGAATTGTTGCTTCATTTTTGCTGTTTGTAAATGAGTCCAGCTAGCCCACTTCCTTTCCAAATACCACAGTCAAAAAAATCCTGCCACAATGGATGGGCAGTTTCCCATAATTTCGTTTGCCAGATTGACTGATATGGGCATACTGAGGCAATGTAACAATTGTTTCATGTTTACTAACAACCATTTAGTCCTAAAGCAAATTAACGCATTATGTGAGATATGCAAATATACTGTGGAATTGAAGTCAATTCTTTCATGTAAAAACAAACTAGATATCAAACAGGTTGTCAGCACATACACTTCACCTCTCACACAAACCTTACCTCTCATAGAAAATAAGGTCATGACACATAAACCCACATATGTGGAGGTACTCACTAAAAGCCTACCAAAAAAAGAAAGACCTCCCAAAAGCACACCACCCACACTTACCACTAAGCATAAAGAAACCATATCAATGCACACATCTGTGTCTCAACAAAGAAGTGCCTAAGGCAAAACACATCAAATGTCTCGGTCATAGGTGACTCCATAGTGAGACACATAGATGCCCCCCCTCACCAAACTGAACATGGAAAGGGTCACAGTCAGCTGTCTGTCAGGTGCCAGGATCCAAAAAAATTACACATGCACTCATGTTCCTTAACAAGTACTGCTACAACTCTGTCATAGTCCATGACATACCTTTATGGACTATATGAAGAGATAGATGTTGGAACCCTCTGATTATGTGTCCAAGACAGGTATGTCCCTAGCCCTAAGCAGTATCCTACCCTCTACCAGGATGATGCCACAATATAAACAAAAAATGATTGGCTTTAACAATTGACTCAGCTTCTGGTGTCAGTCCAGGGGGATCCAGTATTGTTCAGCCTGGGAGGATATGGTAGACAGACCTCGTTGCTTTGCTAGAGATAGTCTGTACCTGTCCCGCCTATGCTTTTGGATACTGGCAAAGGCTCTTGCTTGTACCATAGTGCCTTTTTAGGCAATATCAAAGCAATAAATTTTACAATGTAACAAAATCTAATTGAGACAAACTCAGGATCATGCTGCTTAATGCTCGGACTTTAAATACAAAACTACTCTCCCTGAAAGCACTACTCACATTGCAGGATGCTGACATCTGTGCAGTTACCAAAACATGGTTCAAGGCCACTGAGAGCACCCTGGCTGTGCAAGGCTATAACGTCTTCCACACATTCAGACCTCAAAATGAGCATGAAGGAACCAAAGTTGGAGGTGTATCCATCTTCATTAAAACCAAATACACATTGAGACTGGTCAAACAGCATGACTCTCTCAAACTACTCCATGTCCAATTAGCTATTGGGAAAGTACCATACCACATCATTGCTAGCTACAGATCCTGCACCATGAACCAGGATAAGCACACTGCCTACCTCGATTTACTGGAATCCCTCACCATACAGCCCAGCATCTCAGTCATGGGAGATTTAAACTATCCTTCCATAGAGTGGGGGGACATACATGAGTAAAAACACACTTGCCCAGAGGTTCTTGGACTTTGTTAACACAAATGCTGTGGAACTGATAGTCTGCACCCCCACTTGGGGGTCTAATGTTCCTGACATAATACTCAGCAACAATGGCAGGGGGGGTGTCACTGTACTTTCCCATGTGTGATGCCTACCCTGGTTGGGTCAGACCACAAATCAGTCTCATTTGAAGTAACTACTGGAACTGACACCCCATCAGGAACAAAAATTATAAAAAACTTCACCAAAGCTTACCACAGCATAATAAGCTATGGTATAAAAAGCTTCATACCACCCACAAGTACATGCACCATCGATCACTATACAGACATGTATGCAAATGCCCTGTACAAACACATAAGTGACAGCATAAACTCTGCTGTACCTGACCAGATCAAAACCACGTCTTCTCATAAAAACAAGGCATTGTGGTGAACTTCAAGTATAAACAGATTATATAACAAGAGAAATAAACTGTTGTCCAAAAGCAAGAGGGATCTCACTCTGCAGAAGAAGAGTACCCTCCTAAGCCTAAACAGGAAAATCAAAAATCCTGTATAGTCTTGAAAAGCAAATTATGAAACTAAAATGGCATCCAGAGCTAAGGAAAGGATAATCATAAAGCATTCTTTAACTATGTCCAAAGTCTAAAAAGGAATGCCTAGGTATGTGCCAAACTGGTTGTAAATGGGATCACTCATACTACACCAGAAGATATCACCAACCTGTTAGCTGACAGATTCAGCACAAACTTCACCCCCATATCTCCACCCACTATATCCCAAAACATACCTGACACCAGCCCTCTGCTTAGTATCTCTAGAGAACAGGTTACCTCTGCACTTGCCAAGGCCAAAAATACAGCCTCAATGGGACCAGATAATACCCCAGGTTGTTTACTAAACAATCTAAAACAAGATATAGTGGAGCCACTTGGCATTCTCTTTAATCATAGTTTGAGAACTGGCTATGTTCCTGCAGAATGGAGAAAAGGAACAGTAATCCTCCTGCCCAAGGGACAGCCATCAATTGACCCTGGGAACTACAGACTCATAAGTCTAACCAGTCTCATCTGCAAAGCCATAGAAAGAATTATCACGGACCTTAGCAACAAGGACATAAGTGACCTCCAAATGCTGGATCCAACCCAGACTGGCTTCAGTAAGGGTAGATAATGCTTATTAAACCTGGTAGACTTCTTTGAGAATGTCACCAAAGCCATGGATGAAGGCAAGACAATGCACACAGCCTATCTCGACCTTGACAAGGTTTTCAACACAATTTCACATTCTGGCATCATTGAGAAACACTCCCAGATAGGGATCAACCCTTGCATTACTAGATGGATAGCCAACTGCCTCACTGACAGAACACACTCATTCAAAATTGATGACTCCACCTCCACCAGTAGACCCATCACCAATGGAGTTCCAGAGGTTTGTGCTGAACCCTTTACTATTTGGCATCTATTTGTCAGAAGTCCAGGCCAAAGTAGGCAGCCTTTGGCTCATGAAGTTCGCTTATGATTGCAAACTGGGAGCAGTCACTGAGTCCCCAATGTTGTCAACATATTACAGGAATGGCTAACACAAAAAAGTAGTTGTTGCCAAAGCCATGGTCTAAAACTAAATGCAAAAAAAAAGCATTATTATTCGCTTTGGCAAAATGGAATTCCTTACAAATTACAATATTGACAACATCCCCCTGAGTTCCAACCCTGTGGTGTGAGACTTGGGAAAGCAGGTTGATAGCAATCTGAACTTTGACCACCAAGTTTCCACAGTGGTAAGGAAAATCTTCTATGTAGTGCACCTCATAAGCAACGGCATAGCATACAAGTCAAGGGATGCTATGACTCCACTGTACTCGACCCTCATCAGACCACTAATAGAGCATAATGCACCCTTCTGCATGCACCTCACCAAACACCTGCAGCAGCTGGAGATACCTCATAGGTGTGTCACTAAGAAAATATAGGGAGTTCAAACCATGATCTAATAAGTGGACAGGCTGAAAGCCCTGTCACGTTACTCTGTATCTTTTAGGTTGCTGAGAGGTGACTTGCGCCTGGCCTATAGGGCAATCTCCAACCCTGCCCTAATGGAAATGCTGCACATCCACAAGTCAAATAGCTAAAGAGTCATTTGCTCTAAGGATATCAACTTAGCTTGTGATATTAACAGATCCTACTGGAGAGACAGATATGTCTCCCAGAAACTACTGCTTCTCTGGAATAGACTCCCTATTCATGTAAAGCAGAGCTCCTCACAGACACTATTAAATGCAACCTAGATAATTGGATGGGAGACCTCAAATTCACCCCTGGGGTGGCAACCATGTCCCTCATTGACAGGAGTAGCTGATGTTAATCATAAACCCACTCTGTTCATAAATTCCTTCTGCAAACTACACAAAAAAGAACAAATTGGGATACTTGGGATTAACATGCTTAGGTTTGTAAAGGAGCTAGGGATGCTGGTCTAGTAATTTCTTATGAAGCTATGAAACTATGTATACCAAATGCAGCAACAGTGTACTCTTTTGTATTTAATTTGAGCCCATTCTCAGTACACCAGTTATTTATGAGCATGATCTCTTGCCGAAGGGTTTGGGTATAAGAAGGGGATTTGACAATTAATCTTTGTTTACAATCATCTGCACACTTAGTTATCCAGTAGTCCAGGATTCCATTCTGGAAATTAGAAAATTAAATGCCAAAAAGGAGGTGTCCTTGGAGCACCAGTAGTTGCCTTTATAATTTCCGATGAGGCACCTGCCACTCCCACAGTGTGGGTTCTGTCTTTTATCCAGTTTACTATCAACTTTACAATATAGAGATCTATTTGAAGATGATACGTTTGCTTACAAAATCATCATGGTGTATGGTATTGAATGCCATAGCCAGGTCTTGATGCAAAGTGTGAACAGTTTCAACAACCTGTATAACCCTTTCAAATAAGTTAAACAAATGTATTAGGCAGGATCTACCCTTGAAAAAGCCAAACTTTTGAGGGAAAAACCTAGCAAGATTTTTGATAACATAGTTTCTGAGATTGGTTAAAATGAATTCATGGCTTTACAGATAAGGATCTTTAGGCACATGGGTCTATAATTCCCAGGGTCTGTGGTAGGGCTGCACTTATGGAGGGCCATCATCACATGGTACAACAAACCTCTGAGACAAACCCTCTACCTAAACATAGGATAACTAAGTTAAGGAGTGGTTCTACCAGGGTATACTTAACACTACTTATTAAACAGACAGATATATTGTCAGATGCCAAGGAAGTATTTTTATGGTCTTAGAAAGCACCTTAAGTACATGCTTTTTTGAAATGGGGGGTGGGGGGGGAATTAAGGATTCAGGAATGTGTTGACTTTAGATAGTAAGTCTCTGGGATAAAGTTGGTACTGAATTTGTTTACTAGCATTTAAGCAATATCTATCTGGTCTGAGTAGCAGGTTCCATTTCGAATAAGTTCTGAGCAGTGTTTGGTGTTATGCCTTTATTTTCTAAAGTAGCTAAAGACAGCTCTGTGTTTATCCTTATCCTCAAATGCTAACATATTTTCATGGGTTGCTTTAGTAGATCTGACAGTATTTTTCAAGTTTTTAGTAATATTTCTAATACAATTCCTAACCAAACCGAGGAGGGAAAAAATATAAGTCCTGCTGAAGTTGAGAACCAACAAACTTTGCTTGAAACTGTTGCAACCTGCTTGCTACAGATATAACAAGGGCTTTGCTACAATTACCACACTACACCTGAAGCATTTCAATGCTTCAGTAGTGAGTAAATACACCATTGGCATTCATTTCTGAATTTGGATCTGCACTACCACCCCAGTGGCATTAAGCACCTTATACCTAGAGCAGCTGCCCCTTTGCCCCACCCAAGCTACACCTCTGATCATTAATTTGAGGGTTTGATATCTGTTGTATAATTTTTAGGAGATTTTTTATTTTATTATTAATTTTATGTGGGTGTTTTTCAGGTTGTTAATAGATCTTGTGGTTGATCATCAAAAAAGCTGATAGAGCTAATTAAAAATCAGCTGATCACACACTACTGGCGTTTTATATGTACTAGATTGTGTAACAGCAGGAATTGTGGAACTTAACCTTTCTCTACTGAAATGTGATCTCAGAGTTGGCATATATAATTAGTAAGGGATGGGAGTGGGACCTGCTCCCCCATACACAGAAAAAAAAGAGATTTTACTTTGTTTACTATTCAAAGTGTTGGCATTTAAGCAGTATACTCAATATGTTGCAGTCTGACTACTTCATTTTTCAATGTAGAATCATACACCCTTTTATTTATGTTGGTTTGCTCTGGTTGGGACGGTCCACTTTATACATTTATCTAAATGGACATCAACTACCTTTGTAAAGCTGTTTGCTGTATCAATATCAGGGCCATTACTGCCATGAGTAAATTTTGAAACCTAGTCTTAAAATTTGATAAGACTTTTGGATTTGAAATCTGTGAATTCTAAGATATTTGGTGTGGTTCTCTGGAGAGTTTGAAGATAAATTTCACATGTGTATGGTCCATCCTAACCAAGGAGGGTGATACAAGGGGAATAGTGCACAAAGTAGTTAGATTTGTGATGACCAGATCAAGAATATTATGTTCTGTTATGGATTTTTTTACTATCTGTTGCACTGTGTTTTTGTTTTTTTACAGCTAAGAACTTCTGAGCATAGCCCACATTAAAGGTATAGCTGCTCCAACTTAATGAGTGGTAATTAAAGTCTCCTAATATAAAGTAACAAATTAATTCTTGTTAATAGGGAGTTCATCTTGCACATTTATGAATCTGACATGATCATTGAAGGGACAAAAATCAGACCAAAAACCACTAGAAACCATACGGCCAGATTAAAAAAATAGTTGATCTCAGTGTAAGTGACTTACTCTGGTGTAGGCCTGCCCTGATTCTGAAAGACTTGCTCTTGGTGAAAGTGACTACGTTGATATAAGGTGTATCTATACACAGCCTTACACTAGGGTTCAGATTTCAAAAGAGCTTCTCTCAGAGTTAAGTTTCTTTATTCCAGTGTGTCTAATAATTTGATGTAATAATAAATGCAGTTTGTATCTTTTTTTCAGAACAAAGAAGCATGCATGTGTCTTTCTGACTATATGAGAATGTCTATAGACTCCTGACATCCTGAGGTCTAGTCTTTAGTAATTTGTCATTTATTTTGAGCCTAGCTGACATTACTCTTTATACCAGAATGAGCTCTTCTGCAGATAATATGCACATTTAATGATTGCATAAGTCCTTAAAAAATGCAGCAGCATATAATGCAATTGTAAGAAGAAAAAGAAGAGAGTTCAAGTGTACATATATTATTCTAGTGTGACAGCATATAGTGTTGAACCAGAAATATTTTTCTGATTAACTTGAGGCTAGAGGAATGCTGCAAATATGACCTGTGCCATGGGCAACCTCTAAAATACAAGATAATCTTGAAAGATGGGTGCCTGTTCATGTTGGGAATGGAGGATTGTGTGACGACCGAGCCCTGGCCCAGCAATCAAGGAGTCTCAATCCTCACCACTAACACCAGGGAGGTTGTCTCATAGAAGAGAAAAGGATAACTAATATACACACAGTAAAGTACAATTTCCCTTAAGTGCACACAGAGATCACAGTCAGTCTGGGGCTGGTTGCTCCTTTGCTCACCAGGTCCCCAATAAGACTTCCCACTAGCACAGCTATATAGTCCAGGTCTCAGCCTAGCTGGGCAAGCTATAACCTCCAGTACTCTCTCTATCCAACCAGTGCTTCGTGTCCCTGCCAAGTAGCCGACATAACACACACACACTTTGAGATAAGTATTTATTCAACTTCACAGATACTCCTGGCAAAGGCTGAAACAGGTTCTCCAGCTGTGCCCCTTTACCCAGACTATACGGTAGTAATCCCTGCCACCACCCAGCTAATAATATCAGCTAATAAAAGGCCCTTAAAAGGGTGTCCAGTTATTACTGTGCAATATTATTATCCAATGGTAATGTGACTATTCAGTCTAGGCTTGTTGGAAGGGCTTAGACAATAAATTCTATAAATATATAATGTACTCTAAAGCATAATTTATCTCTACATAAACCAGCCACAGGTAGTAGGTTTTAAAAATATTTAATAATAAATAATTAAAACACAAGACAAAACTACTACACCACAGAGATATCTAAGAGTTCAGAGATCACACAGAAACTTAAAATAATAGAGTAGTACAGGTCTGATTTCAAAGAAAAATACCTAATTAATCTTTACTAGCTTTAACTATTCCTACAAGAAATCACAGTGCTAGAAACGTACATGTGAGCTTAGGCAGAGTGCTGAGTTATATATCCAAGATCAAAATTCTCCCAGTCTCTTGTGAGAAATAGTATTTAAATATTGCTAACAAACATGTCTGCTGGGTCCCTCCCAAATTACATCATGTTGACACTTTGGTTTTCCCAGGCAAACAAACTGCATTATTTAGCAATCTAACACCTGCTCAGAAACTTACAACAATAATGCACCCACTTCAAAACTTTACTAAAAGCGCACCTAAAAAACTGCTGGCTATCCCCTTGCAACTCCCACTCTAATATCACCCGCCCCATCCAACCACTACCTTTCTTTCCACTCCACTAACTACCTTGATTATAGCAAGCTCAGATGCTCATAAGCCAGTACTTATTATACAGCAGGAACTTCTTCTTGTAACATTTGTTAATGTCTGTTATGTACTTCACAGATAAAGATTCTAGTTCATAGGTTCATAGGTTCATAGGTTCATACTAGGCTATCTGCCCTAGGGCATTTATAAGCCTAGCCAGAGTGTGTTTGGCTTTCACCACCCATTTTAAATGAATTTTGCTATGCCCTTTTTTGAGGTTAGTATACTGTGCCTCTGTCTAACAGTGACTCAGAAGTGATACCCAGGGTAAACCTATGATCTCCCATCCACTCATCAAGATTCCTCTTGAAGAGAGTCAATGAGGGACTCTGCCTAACCTGGACTGGGATTTTATTCCAGAGTGAAGGGAGCCTCTGGGTTATGAATCTGTCCCTCCAGCATGTCCTATTTATTTCAGTGCTGAGGTTCAAGTCTCTTGAGCGCATAGCTCGATGGGATTTGGATTTTCTGAGGTGCAGCATGTCCATTAATTGGTTGGACATGGTTTTATACATCAGGCACAGATCACCTCTGAGCAGGCAGTATGGCACTAAGTACAGCTGGTGTTTCTTTCACCGGGCAGCATATGGCATCTGTTTGAACCCTTTGATCCTCTTGGTGAGGTACTTTTGGGGTCTTTCCAGTTGCTGCAGGTGTCTGGTAAGGTACATCCCAAAAGGGGCATTGTACTCAATTATGGGCCTGATGAGGGATGAGTAAAGAGGCACGATGACCTCCCCTGATCTAGATGTGAATCCCTTCATGATTAGGTGGGCTATATAAAATGTTTTTCTAACCACTTTGGCCACGTGATTTTCAAATGAGAGATTGCTATCAACTTGGGTCCCCAGGTCCTTAATTACTTAATGGATTACCACCTATGTGGTAATTTGTAGGCACTTTGTTTTTGCCAAAGGGGATGACTATACACTTTTTGGCGTTTAGCTTGAGGCCATGGCTCTGGCACCAGTTGTCTGTTTCTATGAGGCCCTTTTGTAGTATGCTTGCGTCAGCTGGAGAGTCGATTATGGCGCTTAGTTTGCAGTCATCTGCGAACTTGGTCAGCCATAGTCCTTCCGTGTTGGCCTGTACCTCCGAGAAATATATACCGAACAAGAGAGGTTCCAGGACTGAGCCTTGTGGGGCACCACTTGTAACTGGTTTGGAGTCTGACATGGCTCCAGCAATTCTAACCATATGGGTTCTATCCTTGAACCAGTTTGCAACCCATCTAGTGACATAGGGGGCTTATATTTAAGCTGGTGAGCTTATCTATAATGCCCGAGTGGGGTATTGCATCAAAGGCTTTTACGAGGTCCAGGTAGGCTGTGTGGACCACCTTCCCCTCGTCAATGGCCTTGGTGACTGTTTCAAAGAAATCAACCAGGTTTAAGAGGCAGGATCTGCCCTTAACAAAGTCGAACTGGGTAGCATCCAGTTTCTGTAGGTCCCCAATATCTTTATTTATGAGGTCCATGATGATCCTTTCCATAGCTTTGCAGACCAAGTTGTCTACTGATGTACTATGTTCTTCATCTGTAAATATGTTGTAAGTAATTGCTATGTAAATTGTTAATCGCTATGTAATCCAATGTAACTACTGTCTGTTTATTTTAACTGTGGAGCTTTTCTCCCCGGGCCTCCGCTGAAAATGGACCTACATCCAGTCGGACACTCCCGGTCAACAAATATAAATAAATAAATAAATAATAAAAGACATTTCACATGTATATTCTAACAGAAACCAGAGCAGTAAAGCACCATCCACATGTAAATGCTGTTCATACACTTTAGCCTTAAAACAATGGGCATGAAACCTTCATCCAGACGCATTGGAGCCGAATTCTAATATGAAAGGGCCACAACATGCTTCACTGGACCAGTAGAGTGCAATGTTGTCACATAATTTGCAGTTCTACATTTCAGATTATTCTTTTACATTCAAGAAAACATGCCTGTATTTTACATTTATTTACAAATGCCAGAATTATATATCAAATTCTATCTGACTAGGCTGGCAGCCTTCGCCCATCTCTCCCCAAGCATCACAGATTAAATGAGCTAATTCTTGTAATCTAGAGTATATGGTTTTATTCCTTTCATCTCCATTATTATACCATGTGACTCTGAGCAAATTTCTTAAAGAGATAGTGGTCTCAGTTTGCTCCTGAAAAGGGCTACTTGTATCCAGCAGGCTTACCTGATTAAACAAATTAACAAAGAGACAAACAAACAAACAAACAAATAAATACATAAAAACTTGACTTTTGTAGACCTGTGACATTACTGAAATTTTGAAAGTAAAAAAAAAAACGATTATCAAAACAAGATAGGGAGGTAAATAAATAAGATGAAAAGGAGAGTCTAACAGGAAACTACTAGAGACAAAATAATGCTATCCCTGAAGTTAACTTGCCCAAAGCAACTTCTTCTATAGATATTTTAAGTTCTATAGACATTTTGTGCTCGGAATATATGGAGACTAGAGAGAAGAACCAAAAATATAAAATGAAAGATATTCTGGTACAAGTACAGAATTTAGAACTAGACCCACCTAAGGCCCCTGCTTTTGACCTGGAAATAAGTATTTGAAAAATTATAATTCAGTACAATCAGACTAGAAAATGATGCAAATATTGATCCAAGATATAAATGAGTTTACAGCATTATGTAGCCAGCTCCAGAACATAACAAATAGAATCCAACCTAAATATATTTGCCATCAGAGAAGTATGAAATTGCATTTACAGCATAAATGAATATGAGACGAGTTAAGTTAGCAAAAGAAAAAGAGCATGTTTTTATTTATTTATTTATTTATATTTTATTTTACATTTGTTGACTGGGATAGTCCGACTAGATATATGTCCATTTTCAGCTCAGGCCTGGGGAGAAAAGCTCCATACAGATGAACACAAGACAGAAACGAACAAGATAGTACAAGTTACAATGCAAACGACTGATACAAATGTAGATATTACTCATTATCAATCTCAAAACAAATCAAGATGAAAACTTTTCAAATATATATACATAATTCCCTTCCTAGTTCCAATTCCAGCACTAAACAATTCCTATACATTTATATATCAATTACTGGATCTTTGCAATTTTACATACATGGAGAGGAACTAGTCCTTACTTATTCAGACAATTGGTTCAGATTTATTTGGCTAGATACTAATGAGAAAGACCAGGGAGAACTCTAAGGGTACACAGTAGAAGGGGGTAAAAATTAGTCAGGGGTGGAGCAAGGGTATAGCCAGCGTTTTTTGAAGTATTGAATACAATTTTTTTTGAATAGGGCTAACGAGTGTTCTGAGGTTAGGTCTGCAGGAAGAGAATTCCATGTTTTACCAACAGAGTTGGTAAACAGAGCTTCCCTAGCTGAGTTGTTAGCTTTAAGAGTGAGAGCTAACATTTTGTATGAGGATCTAAGAGTTCTGAGGTTCTTGTAGGAGGTGATGAGACCTTTAAGCTCAAGTGTGTGTTCTGGCTGGTAGAGGATCTTGTGGGAAATAACTAGTTGGTTGACCAGGAGTAAATTAGGTAGTTGAAGCCATCCTAGTAGTTTTAGGTTAAGGTAATGGTGAGTTCTATGGGCAGAGACAGTGGAAAATCTGGCAATATAATTATAGCAGACCGTGTACTTGTTCAGGTCAGTTTTACTCAAGTTTGTGAATAGGGAAGAGGCATAGAGAAGTGTAGAGAGTAGATGTGTGTGTGCAAGAGTAGTTCTGGCTAGGGGAGTTAAGAAGATTTTGATCCTGTATAGAGCACCCATTTTTTATTAACTGTTTTAATTGTATGGTTGATATGCAAGTCAAACCTTAGGTTATTGTCAACTATTACACCTAGGAGCTTAGTAGAAGGATCCAGTGAGATAATAGTGCCATCACTTGATGTAGTAGAGAAGGTTAAAGTGGAAGATCTGTGAGATGGAGAGAACAGCAGCAGTTTAGTTTTTTGGGGATTTAGTATAAGATGGCGATAGAGGAGCCAATTTTCAACTGCATTAATCATATTTTGGGATAAGGCCAATAGCTCTTCGGGTGATGTGGCAGAACATATTAGGGTCAAGCCATCAGCATAGTGAATGCAGGTAGCATGTGGTATTACCTTGTGCAAGTCATTAATGAATAAGGAGAATAGGAGGGGTCCTAAGATGGATCCTTGGGGAACTCCGAGTATGATGGGGACAAATACAATGTTACTAGGAGGATAAATCTGTGGTTTATTAGCATGACAGAGAATTGAGATTCGCAATACAGCTTGAGAAAAAGGTATATACAGAAAAGTATATGAAAGTACTGGGCACTTCCTGAAAACTGTACTGTTTTTAGTATGCTATGGAGAAATCAGGAGGATGCCCATCCAAAATCTGTTTATACTAAGGAAAGGATAATCTCATGTCAAGAATTAAGAAAGTACAAAAATGGATATAGATGATGCTACTATTTTAGTTGTAGCTTACCTATGGAAAGCATTTCAACATTATTGGAAATAGTTAATATTAAATCTTACTTTCTACTTCCAGCTACCCTTCGGGTAGTGTGGAATGGCAATGATGCTTTTCTTTTGTTTAAAGATGGAGATGGAAACTTACATAAAGATAATAGGAACAGTTGACAAGTGTTAAGAAGTATAGTTTTCTGTGAGTATTAAGGGAAATGAGCACCCACCTTGCAGATTAATCTCATGAATCGATGAGACTTGGCTTCTTGCTCTTTGTGTGCCCTTGCTTGTGTCTTGTAATAATTTCTATATGTCGATTCCTTAGAGGCTGTTATGGGTTTGTACTCAATGGATTTATGAAATAATAGTTCCTGAATTATTGTCAGGTAACGTTAATGTTATTACACTTAGGAGGCAACAAAAGTAAACCATAGCAAATCTGAAGAACTGAAAACAAATTGTAAGTATACAAAACTGTATGTAACATAATGACATAAAAGTAAACTATAATACAAGTATGTGTAAATCCATACCTCTCAGCTGTCCAGAATTTCACAAAATGCCCAGATTTTTGCTTCATGTATTTTTTTTGCCTGTTTTTCATAAAAATCGGTGTTTCTCTGGCATGTAATTGAGGACTGAAATAACTAAATAATGACAGGCATTTCAGTTTCTGACTTCATATTCATCAAAAAATGCATGCTAATACAAAAACTGTTATTCTAGTACCTTTCTAAGTTTATAAGAGCAGGAGTTGCTGCACGCAATATGTCCACTGAGTGATTCAGTATAGAGATCCCGGGACATGCACAAGCACTCCTACACTATTTCTGCACAGACACCACTGCCTTATGCTAATTACCTCATTTGCTGGTGAAAAACATGCAAATGAAGTGAATTAGCGATTCAGCAAGCAGGCAGGTGCCCGTGCAGAATAGTGTAACCTGCAGAAATGTATTCAGTTACTAGCTGAATACATTTCTGCAAATGAGTAAATGGAGGCATGACAACTTGAAAGAAAGCATGTATTATATTCAGTAGGCATGCCAATGGCCAAATATATGGTCATTGGCATGAAAAATAGTTTTAATTTTGTCAAATAAAACTTTTATTTATGTTTGATCTCGGCCGTTTAAGCATAGGGCAGCAGCGCACAAATGGGATCCTGCTGAAAATAAAATAAAGGGGGCAAAAGCAATTTCTACAGAAATCTGCATTTTGCCATTATAGTCAATGGCAGGCAGAATGAAAAAAATACCAGGGAATAGTGGTTGCTAAGGGGAAAGGCCCCGCCTAAGTGTGGTAACTAAGGAGTAAGGCAGTGGTGTAAGCAAATGAGGGGATTTTTACTGAATCACAAATTTCTTCTAAGTGTCAGACTGCACCCAACCATGTAGGTGCTCTAACACCACCATGTAGACAGGAGGAGCAGCTAACATGAAAAGGGGGTGTGTCATACTTGCTGTAAGCATACTGGAGCTCAGTGGCCTGTGTTTGCCCTGAGCTAAGCATGGGTCTATATTAGAACATCGAAGTTTCAGAACTTTGAATGTTCTAATATTGAACCCTATTCAGCGAAAGGTGAAAACATCGAACATACAGAACAGCGAATTTTTTCCTAGGGAAAAAATTTGCTGTTTCAAACACATACACACAACACAAGCACACCAAACAAATAGCAATCCACACACATACACCTAAAATCTTACATCTAACCCTACACTAAACTATACACACACCAAATATCCACTTACCTTAACCCAAACCCTAATCCTAAGGTCCATCACTATCGCACACCCACCTCACCCGCGCCCTAACCCTAACTCACCTACCCCACCCTAACCATCACATCCACACAATCGCACACATACCTAACCCATGCCCTAACCCTAACTCACCTAACCTGCCCTAACCCTGATGTCCACACAATCGCACACATACCTAACCCACACCCTAACCCTAACTAACCTAACCCACACTCATTTGCACACTTACCTGAACCCGACCAGTAATTTTCCACCACAGCGCTGAAAATACCGAAGCAACAGAAACGGACAACCGAATTCTTTCCCTAGGAAAAAATTCGGTTTTCTGTTGCTTTGATATTTTCAGCTTTCATGGAATAGGGTTGAATATTAGAACATTCGAAGGTTTGAAACTTTGATGTTCTAATATAGACCGGCTAAGCACAGCTAAGGAAGGGGGTGTATCTGAGGCTGTATTGTCTTATTCCATGAAATGCAGAGCGTGTTCGTATCCAGGGTGGGCCAGTTTTGCTTAAAAGTGTTTACTTCAGCTAAACGGGTGTGCACAGCATGCACCATGCCTAAAAAAAAAAAAAAAAAAAAAAAAAAAAAAACGGGGAATAGCAGGACTGTTTACATTTGAGCATCGAGTATGCACGGCATGCATTGGGGCTTAAATGGGGAGGAAATGGGAAGGTAAAACAGCAGAAGGAAGGCAGTCAAGGAGAACTACCATAGCTTGCAGGTGGAATGTATCAAAATCAGCAAATTACACAGGCAGCAGCCCAACACACTACTATAAACTATGCAAACACCTTTCAGTCTGTTTTTTTTCCCACAAACTCTACACCACTGGTGTGCACATTTGGGGCAATTTAAAACTGACAAATCTAACAAAACATTTTAGGGGCTGCTGTTGCTTTGATTTATCAAAACGAGCTAGAGACTGAGGCTGGTGAGGAGGATAATGCTGCCAACCAACTCAGACTGAGGAGGAGGAGAAGAGTGTTCAGACCCAACCTACCAGGGACTACATGATCTGGACATATTAGAGTGCTACAGGGTGGACAGAGACATACTTCAGCAACTTGTTGAGCTGTGCTGGTGTCACCTCAGACCCAGAACCAACAGAGGGGAACCCATCCCACTGGAAAAAAAGGTATGTGTAGCCTTAAGAATACTAGCTGCAGGTACTTTCTGAAGACCTACTGGGGATATTATGGGGGTCTCACAGGCATCTGCGTCCAGGATACTCCACCAGTTCCTTGATGGCATGTGACTGCATGCCACCGAGCACATTTACTTCTCCAGCACCCGTGAGGAGAGGACCAGCAATATGCATCTCTTCCACCGTGTAGCAGAATACCTGAAGGTACTTGGTGCAATACACTGCATGCACATCAACATCAAAGCACCACCTGGTGACCAGGGTAGGGTCTACCTAAACCACAAGGGGTTCCACTCCATCAACTGCCAGGTCATGTGTGATGCCCAGGTCATTATCATGAATGTGTGTGCTGGCAGCCCTGGAAGCTATCACGACTCCCACATCTGGCATTCATCACAGCTGTACTGGGTGTTTGCCAGTGGGGACATCCCATATGGCCATCTGGTGGGGAATGCTGGCTACGCACTGGAGCCGTGGATGATGACACCCATCAGAAATGCATACACACCCACACAATAATGCCATAATGAGGCACACACACAAACCAGGATCATTACAGAGCATGTGCTTGAGATGCTAAAGTCACAGTTTGGCTGCCTTGACATATCTGGTGGAACCTTGCAGTAGTCTCCAGCCACATGTACACACATGTTCATAGTATGTGCCATGCTACACAATATGATCCTGCGGAAACAGCTGCACCAGAGACAAAATGGGGTAGGGCCACACAGCCTCCTACCATTGACAAGGTCTCCACAGGCACACAGGGACTCAGAAGAGGAACATCCTGAGCCTGCCCCTGTAGGCAGATGGAGGGATGCCCAGTATGACCTGTCCTTGGAAAAGAGGCAATGCATAGCACATACACTGACACTGTAGGACCTGAGGGACTGATCTCTCTCTCTCTCTGACTCGCACACACAGTAAAATGTATTCCAAAGAGCACACCACCTATACCCTACCATGCATAGGCAGTGTACTGTGTGTATCCAACATAGTCAGCCCTCAAGTACCATCACCACGACGCCCAGTATGACCTGTGACAGGGATGCCCAGTATGACCTGTCCTTGGAAAAGAGGCAATGCATAGCACATACACTGACACTGTAGGACCTGAGGGACTGATCTCTCTCTCTCTCTGACTCGCACACACAGTAAAATGTATTCCAAAGAGCACACCACCTATACCCTACCATGCATAGGCAGTGTACTGTGTGTATCCAACATAGTCAGCCCTCAAGTACCATCACCACGACAGCCTCAGGCACAAAGTAAGTCACTCTCCTTAACAAAATTAATGAATGTAGTGGAATGTTCTGATAGCATATCTATGGTATTGATTCAAGCATGCAAGGGAACCTGGTAGCAACTGACAGCTCTGTAGGACAGCAGGAAGTGCATTCCAAGTACTGGACTACTCACACCATGCAGTACCACCCTATATGATAAATACTACTGTGGTATATGTGATGAGCCAAATAACTGGGGGGTCATAGGTGACATGCATGGATGTCAAAGTGGGGGCCCCATACCCACTTCCATCCTCACCCAGCAGATTAGCTGTAGAAAACCATACAGAAATGCCTGGCAAAGGCCCCCACATGGTGAAATCCATGAAATCCCCACCTACAGACTTGTACATAGTGATATCACAGCAGGTCTGGCAATGGCAGTATGGCTTTGAAAGGTAAGAAGTCTAAAACTACAAATGTCTATGGCAGAACAATCTGACCTGTGGCCGATACTGTTATGCCTGTAGTCTGAAAGATAAGACACACTACTATGCTAAATGGGACCAAAATGTTAAACAAATATCAGCACAGTTTCTTCAAATGTGTATTGTGTACAAATGTGTCACCACTCACCCCCCCCCCATAGTCCCATAGAAATGCAGTAACATGTCTCTAGCCTTAAGCAGCATCCAGCTGTCAACTAGAGTGATGGCTCAACACAAACAAAAAGCAATTGTCAGTAACACCCACAGTCACCTTACTGGTGCAATCCCAAGGTTATTCATTGCCAGCAGCCTGGGAACATATGATCATCAGAATGCACTGCCTTGCTACAGATGGCCTGCATCTGCCACACCTGGCCTATAGGCCTGTGACAAATGCCCATGCCTCACCCACAGTGCCCTGTTAGGGAGTGTCATGGGGTCCATAACACAAAAATAACACAGTCTACAAAATGCAAAGAAAGGCCATGCTGCTAACTGCTAGGAGAAATCCTGCCAATGTCAGAGAGCCAGAAATCTGGCCAAAGTCAAGTATAATGGAGTGAAAAAGGTCCAAAGAGAAGGATACCTTTGAAATACTGCTCTAATAATGTAATAAAGTTGATGGAATGATTGTAGTAGCATGGAATGTCTGATGGGTATGAAGTCAGAAACTGCAATGTCAACTGTCAGTAATATCTGACTTCAACCCAGAGTGACTTGAAAAACACTTTTCTTTGAAAACCACACTTGTTTGCATAACCAACAAGATATATAAGTCATTTTTTTAATTTTATTTTATTTTACATTTGTTAACCAGGAAAGTCCGACTGGATACAAGTCCGTTTTCAGCGGAGGCCCGGGGAGAAAAGCTCCAAGTAATCAAAAACATTTCATAGCCCATAATATAGATAGTGATATACAGTATGAACTATTTAGGTAGTTAACATATCAATAGCAGCAATTTTACAAAAGCATTTAGTAGCAAACATATATGAACATGTTGAAATTATTAAAGAAATGATTAGGCAAGTTACAGTCAAGAGTAGTAGTCATGAATGTAGACATTCTGTGATACTCTGTAGAGTCGACAGGCAGGGCTATGAATCTAAATATGGGAATGCACTTATTGCAGGCAGTCCTAACACTGGAAGATGGTGACATGTCTGCACCCATAGAACCCTGGCACCACAGCCATGGGGAGTAACACACCCTTCCCTGATCATTCATCCTATGCAACATCCTGACCTCAAAATGTGGCCAGACAAGCAAATGAGGTGGGCCACACATATATGTCAAACACATACCTCCAGGCTGGTCAAACACTCTGACACACACAAGACCCTCGAAGTGCAGTCAGCCTTTGAGCAGCCCCTATTCAAAGCACTGGTAGCTATAGGCAAACATATCTGACCCAGGACACCCGCCATATCTTATCCCCTACAAATCTATCCAGAATCTGCTTGTCACCCTGATTCTTTCTGACTTATATTACCTAACCATGGACTGGAAATCAGACCAGGCCAGAACAGAAATTCACAGAGATTCTACCATTGAAATATATCACCAAGGTGCTGGACCTTTTCCACAGCTCCAGCAGTCAATTGATCATAGCCACACCTCTCTACAGGCTGGATTGTGCAATAATACATAGCATTTGGCCCATAATCTTGGTGTGTGCATCATCCATTCTGTATACATCTGGTAAATCACTGATGATCTGAGGAAGTATGTCACGAAGTACTGAAACAATAAATTATAGTGTCAAATGGCATATATGTCAGATGTCTGCTAAAACAAGCCCTGTAACCCTAGAAACCCCTACATTTCTGAGAGGAATTGTAACAATCAGCGTATGACCCATTGTCCCCCCCATTTTGATAGGCTATCTCCAGATATCCTGCATCAACAGGTTGAGAGGTATGGCTGTAGCACAAGACAAACCAGACTGGAGTACGATGCCTGCTAAAACAAACGCTGTAACCCTAGCAACCCATACATTACTGAAAGAAATAGTGACAATCAGTGTATGGCCCATTGTCCCCCCATTTTGATAGGCTATCTCCAGATATCCTGCACCAAAAGGTTGTGAGGTATGGTTGCAGCACAAAACAAACCAGTCTGGAGTACAACAGTCCCTGGAATGGAGTCCCACATGTACTATAGAAGGTCACACTGGCCATGCTCATACACTTAGAGAAATGTCAGTAGGATCTAGGAATGAACAGTCCTTGCCCACCCAGTGCACTTCCCATTGCCCTACTTTAGCATCCCTGAAGATGTCTGTCACCACATAAGTCCCTTTCATCAATCCTCAGCCTAATAACCTCTGTGGCATCTGCGATAACTGTATAACACTATAGTACAAAATAACTAGTTAGATAGGAGTTCTAATCTCAGTCCTGGTAAGTGTGTGTTTACAAGTTAAAGCTGCTGAGTCCATTCAAACCCAGTATACATCCCCTTTCTCACTTTATCAGTCCTGCAGATATTAGTGATCTTAGAAGTCCCTTTCATCAAGTCTCAGCTGCATAAGCTCTATGGCATGTGTGATAATTATGTAGCACCATAATACAAATGTAGCAAAAAAGACAGAAACACCTCTGGGGTAAGGTACCTCCAAACCAAGGAATATGTAGAATAAAAAGGGATGAGTAGGCACTCCATGACTATCGAAGCAAACCAGTCCACAGAAAAAAATGTAACAACTGGACTAAACTTTTATTGAGTAAGCACTTTCACATCTCCACGGACGCTTCTTCAGACTTAAACTATTAAAACAACTTCCAACATCCATTTAAATATCAGTTCCACAAAGCTAATAGCCAATGGACTGCTACATAAGCAACCACATGATAGAATCACCAAAAAACAAAATCTTAATATATATCATCATTGAGTGAACAATATTAAAATTCTTAAAACTCATATATTAATGAATGGTTTGCTTCAATAGTCGTGGAGTACCTACTCATCTCTTTTTATTCACCCTTTATTATTGTGTTTACAAGTTAAAGCTTTTGGGTCCATTCAAACCCTGTATACTTCCCCTTTTCCACTTTAGCAGTCCTGCAGATATTAATCACCTTATAAGTCCCTTTTGTCAAGCTTTAGCCCAATAAGCTCTGTGTCACATGGGATAACTGTGTAACACTATAGTACAAATAACTAGTTAGGTAGGAGTTCTAATCTCAGTCCTGGCAAATGTTGAAGTGTTTGTGTGTGTCTGTGTTTACAAGCGAAAGCTTTTGGGTCCAGTCAAACCCAGTGCACTTTCTCTTTTCCACTTTAGTAGTCCTGCAGATATCAGTCACCTTAGAAGTCCCTTTCATCAGGCCTCACCTCTATAAGCTCTGAGGCGTGTGTGATAACTGTGTAACACTGTACTGCAAATAACTAGTTAGATAGGAGTTCTAATCTCCGTCCTGGTAAATGTCAAATGTTGTGTGTGTGTGTGTGTGTGTGTGTGTGTTTGTGTGTGTGTGTGTGTGTGTGTGTGTGTGTGTGTGTGTGTGTGTGTGTGTGTATGTTGTGTGCATGTGTGTGCGTGTGTGTGCGTGTGTGTGTGTCTGTGTGTGTGTGTGTGTGTGTGTGTGTGTGTGTGTGTGTGTGTGTGTGTGTGTGTGTGTGTTTGTGTGTGTGTGTTTACAAATTAAAGCTTTTGGGTCCATTCAAACCCAGTACACTTTTCTTTTCCCACTGTAGCAGTCCTGCAGATATCAGTCACCTTAGAAGTCCCTTTAATCAGACCTCATCCCCATAAGCTCTGTGGCATGTGCAATAACTGCGTAACACTGTAGTACAAATGACTAGTTAGGTAGGAATTCTAATCTCAGCCCATGGCAAATGTCACAGTGTGTATGTGTGTGTGTGTGTGTGTGTGTGTGTGTGTGTGTGTGTGTGTGTGTGTGTGTGTGTGTGTGTGTGTGTGTGTGTGTGTGTTCAAGTTAAAGCTTTTGGGTCCCATCAAACCCAGTACACTTCCCCTTTCCCACTTTAGCAGTCCTGCAGATATCAGTCACCTTAGAAGTCCCTTTTATCAGGCATCAGCCCCATAAACTCTATGGCATGTGTAATAACTGTGCAACACTGTAGTACAAATAACTAGTTAGGTAGGGGTTTTAATCCCAGTACTAGCAACTGTTAAAGTGTGTGTGTGTGTGTGTGTGTGTGGTTACAAGTTAAAGCTCTTGGGTCCATTCAAACCCAGTACACTTCCTCTTTCCCACATTAGCAGTCCTGCAGCTATTAGTCACCATAGAAGTCACTTTTATCAAACTTCAGCCTCATAAGCTCTGTGGCACATGTGATAACTGTGTATCACTATAGTATAAATAACTAGTTAGGTAGGTGTTCTAATCTCAGTCCTGGCAAATGTCAAACTGCGGGTGTATGTGTGCTTACAAGTTAAAACTTTTGGGTCCATTCAAACCCAGTACACTTCCCCTTTCCCACTTTAGCAGTACTGCAGATATCAGTCACCTTAGAAGTTCCTTTTGTCAGATCTCAATCCCGTAAACTCTGTGGTGTGTGCAGGGGCGGCTCGTGGCATCAGGCTGCCGGACTGCAGCCCCCTCAGCTCAATAGTTGAGTAGTTGTTTTTGGTTTTGTTTATATTTTTATAATGTAAAAAAAAAAATCTTTTTTTTGTACTTTAGTACGCGCATGCGCATTGTGCACTTTAACCGCGGTTTTAAACAGCTTTTTTTTTTTTTTTTTGTTTTCATTGCAGCCCGGAGGAGCAATGCAGGCATCACTGTGATGCCCAGAAGTCTATGCGGTTCCAAACCACATAGAATTGGAAGGGGCTTGGACTGCAACGTCCGCAGGCACGTCATGACGTGCCTGCTGGACTAAAGCCTAAATGTTGCTGATTGGTTGTCGCTCTCTTCCCGGGCTTTATGTGCTGGAAAAAGAGTGAGAATCAGTCAGTTCAGTTTAGCTTAGGTCGGGAATCGAGCTTCAGCTTTCTTTCTTTACTTTGGTAATTGTGATCATTTTATTTTTTTTTTTGCATTTATTTTCATTTCTATTTGGAATCGTTTTTTTGGGTGGATTTATCATTTGGATTATAGCACCTGTAGAAGAGCAGAAGAAAGAAGAAGAAAGAAGAAGAAAGAAGACGAAAAGTACAGAGTGAAGGATGGGTGCAGAATTAAGTAAGAATCATTAACCTTTTAAGTTCCTTTGTTGTTATTATAATCTTGATTGGTTATTTAGTATCATGTTTTTTAATAAGAAAATGTGCTGTAAATGGCTATTTGTGCATTGAGGAAGGGAAGTACATTACTGAAAGCTTTTCGTGCTGTTAAAGTTATTTATTCATACCTTGGTGTTGAAGTCTGTTTTTTGGGGGTTTTATGCTTGCTGATTGTGATACTGTTGTATTTTATTTACTCGGCCATATCCTTTAGGATTTACTAATAACCCCACCCACCCATAAAAACAAAAGTTATGAAGTTGATACCTCTCAAAGACTCAGAAAATATTTTTGCTGTCAGTGATTTGTTTGGGAATATGTTAGCGGTGCTGTTGTTTATACAGCACTACTATATGTGAATTCATAAGAGACTGATTTGAAGACACTGGCTGTTGATGTTTGTGTAACAAGAACAGATAAAAGAATAAAACAGAAATAGACAACAGAAGTGTACTGCAGTGTAACATCCTCTGCTTTAGAATTATTCATATGGGAGGGACAAGTGTCTATTATTTTTGAAGAAAAAATATATATAAGCTTACCCCTAAAGTTGATCTGTGACTATTTTCTACTCTGTTCCTATGGTACATTACAGTATATGCATGAGATTTTTTCATTAACATGAAAGTCCAATATCTTTGTGGTTGTCAGGGAGAGGATGGTGGGAGGATGCAAACTGATTCAGATACAACCAAGATCTGACTGTTTTATGAGCTATGCAGTTTGGGGACTTGCAGTTTATTCTGGATGTCATTAATTTATGAAAAAGATACATAACTGATGCATCCTATATTGGTTTCCCCTTCTAATGTCTTAAGTGAAAAATGATTCCTAAACCTAGAATTCAATGTTTTTTGTTTTTTTTTACCATGGCTATCCTGATTCCTGCTGCACATTCAGAAAGCATAAAACTTGGATCGCTCATGACTGTAATTTGTCTGTGACATTAGTAGAAGTGTATTCTAAATGTCAGATTATTTTTTTTTTAATTTATGGTTTGGATATGATATAATAAAAGACATTGACACCAGTGATAGCCCTCTATGAATCTATTTTTATTTTTCATACACCATGTAAATTTTCATATATGTTAGTGGAATCTCCCAGACCTGCCCCTTGTGAACTTGAAGTAATGTCATTACAAATACACACGGTACTCTATGGGTGCATCATACCCTACCTTGTGAATCCAATGTGACTCCATTGTCTATGTTATTTGTCAACTGAGGGCATGCACAGACATATTCAAGAGCTTGGCATAACTTCCCACCTTTTTATACCCCATATGGAGGATAAGGCATAAATAGTCATTAATAATGCTGGTTACAAAATGAATTACTGTCGTGTGCTGTGTCTTGTACTTTGCTGTCTGGCAACCAAACATGGGCATTTCTGATCTATATAACTATAGACATGACTGATAACATTTTAATCCATGCTGTCTTAAAATGATTTTCTATGCTGAATTCTGTACCATTTAATATATGTTATGTTGATTCCTATCCTGGATAACTATTTTAGGTGCTGGAATTAGATGCTTAATTGGTAAATACCTCAAATTACACAATACCAGTTATGTGAAGCAGATTCATCCCTTTTGCATTCACTCTTAGTATATGTGTTGATGCTGCAATTCAAATACATTTGTTCTTCTTGGAATTATTAGTTTTTGTGCAATAAAAACACAGAAAATATATAACTATTAAGGAGGACTAGTCTCTGACTGTCACCTTACTGAACAAACCTAGCTGCAACAAGCAGTTTCTACCAGTGCTTTACACAGTCTGTTCATTTACTTATCAGTCACCCAGATGAAACAAGGCAATGTGTCAGACAAATGGACAAATAGTCACTATATTTTGTCACTCCTGCTTCACTTATGAGACAGCAGCCAAATAGAAACTTAAGAGAGCTTGTGTGGAAGGAATTGGGCGTGGGGTTACTGTACCATGTCTTCCCTGCAGACTGTTTTATTCTAACTAAGGCTGTCATAATGGCACCAGTCTGACTCACCACCATATAGTGGAGGAAATCATATTTCTGTCTTACATAGCCAGTGTAGTAATATGTTGTTTAATTTTTGTTTGGGAGATGGGGCAGGGAAGATGCAGTGATTTGAAATGAAAATGTTCAGCCATAGTCAGTAGTAATAATAATAATAATAATAATAATAATAATAATAATAATAATGATAGCAATAGCTTTACTGTTTTACAGTTTATAATATACAAAACCATCTTTCTACTAAAAGAATGAAACTAGTCAGAACAACAGTTATAGCAATATAATTCAATATGCTATGCCTGGACAAATGGACAATGCATATTAAATTATTAGAAAAGAGGAAGTCATGTGTTATGTTTTGTAACATTATTCATATACAAGTGGATTATGTATATTAAGTTGTCAGCCAAAAAAAGGAAGCAAGTATTTTATAATGTACATATCCAAAAACAGAATCATAATTAGTGCTAATTCAGAACAATGTTTTTTGTTCTCTTTCATTCACTTGGAAGGATATCATGTAGTGACTTCAGTGGCTATTTTATGTTTTTGCATCACATTTTTGGTCCGTTTTTCATAAAATTGTAGTTTTCTGGCAAATTAGTGTCAAATCATTAAAGAATGAAGTTAGAAATAATCACAGACATTTGAGTTTCATATTTACTACTCTTCAGAAAATGCATACTAATGCAAGACCTACTATTCTAGTATTTTTGTAAGTTTATAAGATCAATATTTAAAAATTATCCTCATTTTTCAGCCTTTGTCCCACTTCTGTATGTGGCTTTGTCCAGATTTCTTGCTCTGAGATTGACAGATATGACAAATACGTCAGGGCCATCACCGTCAACCAAAGATATTTGAAATAGTGACATACTTGTTGCACCCCACTCCCCCATGTAGTGACTCCGGATGAGTCCAAGCAAGGCAAGGAGCAGTTATGCAGTGTAAGTGTGCAGAGTATCCCTCCATCCAAGGTGGACACCAGTACTACAGTGGCTTTTCGTCTGTCCTTGATTTTGCAGAATGTTCTGGTTTTCTGTCATATTTGTATACTATTGATGTATGCTTCTTCTTATTCAGAAAATGCATGCTGTTGCAGTGCCCTGTTGCTCTGTGTTTAAGAAGCAATGCTTTAATGACCATCAGGTAAGCTTGTCCGGGACTGTAAGATGCAATTAAGCTTTAATAAGCATACTATTAAAGAATTACCAATACTGAAAGCCTTTTTGTTGTTGCCATGCAGAGAATATTTACATAATTAGATAGCATATAAGCCTTGGGTATTGAAATGCATATGACAGTATTTCTAGTAAAGGACAGAATTACAGTATTTTCAGAAGCTGATTACATTTGTTGGAGACTTGCAGTCATCTTTGCAGGCTTTACCCATAAACTAAACAGAATGCCAATCTATCATGTGTGGTCCATAACCAGTGCAGTAATCTTTAAGCAATTTATCTTGAGCTTGTTTCTTGTTTGCTGTTCATTTTTTACTTAGATCATGTTTTCCCCATGAAACAAGTAGATAGTTGTTGTCAGGCAGCAGGTCTTTATTTGGATAAGAAACATTTTTACAAGTGGGAGTATTGCTGCTTTCAGCATGTTACTTGGTACTTTTATAAAGCTGAATATAAATTATAATTAGAACTGCAGTGCAAGGAGAAATGGTTTGAGTTGAGTGCTGCTTGTTTTTTTATACTTGATTTTGACTGGCATTCCAGTAATGTATTTAAAAAAAGTAATTTATTTTTTCATGCCTCACAACCTTTTTGTTTCCATCTAGATATTAAGTAAGCTGTCATGTAGACACTGTATTGATTTTTTTTTCTTCTACAATTAATTTTGTCTTGATTGGACTCTCATAATAATGTTTGGCAGTGGCACCCAGAGCAGCGTATTTAATTAAAGTCCCAGTTTTTAGCATAGCTCCACCCCTTTCTGGTTGGCCACACCCATTCATGTTGGCCCCACCCATTCAGCTGTCTCCTGCAGCCCCCCTTTGACTTGAAGTCACCAGCCACCACTGGGCGTGTGTGATAACTGCGTAACACTGTAGTACAAACAGCTAGTTAGGTAGGAGTTCTAATCTCAGTCCTGGCAAATGTCAAACTGTGTGTGTGTGTGTGTGTGTGTGTGTGTGTGTGTGTGTGTGTGTGTGTGTGTGTGTGTGTGTGTGTGTGTGTGTGTGTGTGTGTGTGTGTGTGTGTGTGTGTGTGTGTGTGTGTGTGCATTCTCAAGTTAAAGCTTTTGGGTCCATTTAAACCCAGTACACTTCCCCTTTCCCACTTTAGCAGTCCTCACAGATATCAGTCACCTTAGAAGTCCCTTTTGTTAGGCCTCTGCCCCATAAACTCTGTAGCGTGGGCAATAACTGCATAACATTATAATACAAATAACTAGTTAGATAGGAGCTGTAATCCCAGTTATGGCAAATGTGTGTGTGTGTATATATATATATATATGTAGTCACCCAGTACATCACCCATTGCCATACTTTACAAGGGCTGCTGATGTTCCTCACCTTAGAAGTACCTTTGGACAACCTTCACCCTAAATGCTCTGTGGCATGTGTGATAAATGTATAACACTGTAGTAGCAATAAATAGATTGATAAGGGGTTTTAATCTCAGTCTGGGCAAGTATATGTGTGTGAACAGTATGCTGTCTGTGTGGGGATTGTTGTGATTGTGTGCAAACCATATCCATTGGGACTTTTTGTTGTTGCCCACCCAGTACATGTTCCACTGTTCACATTACAAGGCACCCAGTTGTTATCAACTTTAGATGGACCTGTAGACAATCTG